>NC_049906.1:11479397-11615325 GCF_001411555.2 Juglans regia | reverse complement strand
AGAATTTTATGTGGAGAGCTATCTCAGATTCACTTCCAACTAAGGTGAATCTTTATAAGCGAAAGGTGATTGCAAGTAATTTATGTCCTATCTGCTTGTTAGAACCTGAGTCCACTGGGCATATTCTATGGGCATGTCCTGCTGCAATGGATGTTTGGATGATGGGTGATAAGGGTAGGCAGAAAATGGCTGTTACTGATGTTGACTTTGCTCAGATATTTAAACAGATGCTTGACAGGTTGGAAGGAAGGGATCTTGCTTGTTTTGCATATGTAGCACGTTCATTATGGCATAGAAGGAATTCCTTAATTCATGAAGAGAAGTTTATTTCATCCAGAATTTTGTTCCAGCATGCTAAACATGAATGTGAGCTATATCAGCAGACTATGGAGGCCACTACGAGTAACCTTGTCTCAGGTTCAAATGTTGCAGTAAGATGGGAAAGACCACCTGAGGGGTATATCAAAATCAATTGGGATATAGCAGTGCATAATCAAGCAAATAAGATTGGAATTGGAATTGTGCTTAGAGACTGGGAAGGATCTGTGTTAGTAAGCTTAATGAAGCCTATGGTTTTCTGTTCCAATGCAGATATAGCTGAAGCAAGGGGGCTGTTTGAAGCAGTAAAACTTTGCAAGGATCTCGGGCTGATTAAGTGCTTGTTTGAAGGAGATTCTTCAAATGTTGTGTCTGCTCTGTATAACCGAAGGGAGCTTGATTATAACAAAAATCCAATCATAGCAGATATTATACAATTGTTGGATGGTACTGATTGGAGGGTGGAACATGTTAAGAGAAATGCCAACCAAGTTGCACATGCACTTGCAAGAGCTGCAGTATCACTAGATGAAGAAAGAATTGATATTGATTCTATTTGTTCTCCTATTTCTGATCTTGTAATGGCTGATTGCCAACTTTATTCATGAATATATATGAGTACTTCCATTTCAAAAAAAAAAAAAAAGTAATTGGAACCAAGGTGATTCTTTTGCAAACCGATGAAAACCTAAGTACTAATTTGCAATTAACCCAACATTATTCTATAAAAATCGAATGTAACAAGAGGTTTATGTGAAAACACTATTGCATATTGGTAAAATGTCAAATCCTGTCAACCCAACATATAACGTCTATACATAAAAAAGATTAAAAAAAATTACAGCAACATTTTGTCAAAATTGACAAAACCACAAGCAATTCATATCTTCTTATTTTTTAAACTCTCCATTTTGAACAATTGCATGTATAACTGAGCAATTAGATTCATCATTTCACATTGTACAAAAATACAAATTTGTCAACAACCCATTTAAAAAGTGCAAGTTTTTCCTTTTCTAGTATTGTTGTTTTAGAAAATTTTAAAAAAAAATTACATCGTTTCCTTCCCGAGAAAAGTGAAAAAGATTCATAGCAAGACTCATAGCATGAATTGCTTATTTAAGAGCACGCATACATAAAAATAAACAATTCATATAATGTTTGAACGAAAAATCTCCTACCAAGTCAGCTATTCTAATCTCAAAGAATGACTTAACAATAGCTTTATGAACACTATAAATCATTATTGGTGCAGGTGTGTCCTCTGAAAGACGTGGTTTGATTTTGTGGAAGATCAATTTTAACTCTCACAGTTACTTCCTCTTCGATGGGCAAGATTCTTTGTATGGGACAATTGACGACAGTTAGGGCAATTTTTGGGAGAGTCCACTAGTTTAAGATGATAGATGAACTGCATGTAGGACAACCCATAATAATATCTTCAATATTTGTGAATAATTCCAATTTCCAAGATCTGGCCTTGTTTGGTTACACATGAAATGAGATGAAATGAGACAAAAGTTGAAAGTTAAATAAAATATTATTATAAAATATTTTTTTTTTAGATTTGAAAAAATTGAATTGTTTATTATATTTTATGTGAGAGTTTGAAAAAATTGTAATGATTATATGAGATGAGAGGAGATAACCAAATCAAGGAAACTAATAGTTTGCCTTATCTATGTTAGTGACTTTCCTTTTTGAGAGAATTGCTATACATTTGAGCTCTTTTATATGGAGTTTTGGATGGTAAAAAAAATATAATCATTCATTAATTTTTCCAACGAGAAAGTCCTCTCCTTGAATTATGTAAAAGAAGGATAGATCATTTTTTTTTATCTCTTATGTGCTTTTGCTATGTCATAGGAATTAACGTAAATTTTGATAATTCAAAGGTCATATCGCCAAAATATATGAGTTTCTGACGTAAAGCATAACTTCCCACATAGTAAATGTATAATGTTAGATATGGTTATAAGATGTAGATCCTACACAATGTTAAAAAAAAAAATTGGTGTTAGAGTTGTAAGAGGATTGGATTGGCCCGAAAAAACCGATCCGATCAGACTAAGACCCACAAAATGTATATATATATATTTTTAAATATTATATATATATATAATATTATTTTATACAGTATTGTATAAGTTAATTATATAATTTTCATTCTAGGGATTACCATTGACTATAAATCCAATGAAATTATTTAATATTTATTAACCATATAAAAAATGTTAAGGATATCATTTAATTTCATTAACCATATATATACAATGAAAAAATGTTTATGGACTAAATGGACCAACCAGACCGACATATAATAATGGATCAAAATTTTTAGTCCGTGACTCCCCAGATCGAACCAGATCGATTACACCCTTAATTAGAGTCCACTATCAAAAAGTGAGTAATTTCATGTGGGTCTTAGGTTTGCCTATTTTTTTATAATAGACTTGTACATAAGACTGTACAACTTATTTTCCATACCATAAATATATATATATATATATATTAGTCTTTTATAAAATTCTATTCAAAATCCCTTTATTTTGCACACCCCGCATCCTTCATGTCACTTGGTGTGAATTTACAATTTCACCCTAATTCAAATTCTTCCTTTCTTTCTCCACAAGCTCAATAAACACAAAATTATCTCAGAAAACCACAAATATAAGCTGAAACCATTATGTATCACCTCAGAAACACTCGAAGTATGCAAAGCGCTTGTGGCTTGTTTTTCCATTTACTCCATAACCACATCGAACACTTCCTCTCGCTTGGGGACTTGAACAGGGGAGCTTTGAAAAAAATTTGTGGCTTCGGCCTACGGTGAACTAGATTTAGACTTAAGCATAGTTGCCTAAGAAGAAGAAGAAGAAGAAGAAGAAGAAGAGGAAGAGGAGGAGGATGAGAGAGGGTGAGGGAGAACGACACCTACATGTCTATGAACTATCCTCCCTTACTTTTGTTTGCTAATTTATTTATCTATTTTTTAAATATAATAATGCCACGAAAACTAAAGGGGCATGGTCCTGGTTCTGATATCTAGACTTGCGTGATCAGACAAAATCATGCTCTTTATAAAAATAGAATAAGAGTTGCTGTTAAAAAGCAATTTGACTTCCTATGCACTCAAAATAAGATATAAACAGAGAGGAAATAGAAGTACCAACAATGAGTCGGACCATAGAATCATACACTACAACATATTTGAGTTTTTGTGTTAGTTTAGAATTTGTGACGCTCACTAAACTGTCACAGAAGATATTATTTAGTGACATTAAACTGTCATTAAAGTTAGAATATTATTTGAAAAATGTTTGAACGTATAAAAATTACGTTCGAATGTCTATAACATGCCGTTGTTTTAGAGTTAAATATGTTCAAACATATTTCATTAATCGTGCGAGCGAGATCATAAACCCATATAGTTCGAACGTCAACCCAAATTATTCGAACATCAACCCATATCATTTGAACATTACACAAGATAATTAGAACGTCATTCGAGATAGTTCGAACATTACCCAAGATAATTCAAATGACTCCTAGATCGTTCAAATATTGCCCATATTATTTGAACGTTACCCATATCATTTGGACATTACCCAAGAAGTTTGAACGTTACCCAAGATAGTTCGAACGTCATCCCATATTGTCCGAATGTTACCTAGATCATTCAAATACTACTCAAAATGTTCGAAGGTTATCCAAGATAGTTTAAACATAACCCTAAATAGTTCGAACATCAACCCAAATTGTTTGAATGTTATCCAAGATAGTTTGAACATCACCTAGATAGTTCAAAGGTTACCCAAAATAGTTCAAACGTCAACCCAGATCGTTTGAACGTTACCCAATATAGTTTGAATGTCATTCTGGATGGTTCGAACATCACCCCCAAATTGTTCGAACGTCACCTTAGAACATTTAAATGCCACTCCAAAATATTTGAATGTTGCTATACCTTTGTGTTAACTTGTTTAAACCATCCTAAAATACAATGATCATCTACTTTGTTAAGTTTGAGCATTTTAGTTGGGTTCAAATATTAGTTTTACGTTCAAATATATTTTTCGAGATCATTCAAACGTCACTCCATATGAATGTTAACCCAGATTGTGCAAATTGGGGCTAGACTTTGTTAAGTTTGAGTGTTGTAATTGGGGTTATATTTGTTGATGTTGATGTTTTGGGGTTGAAACTATAATCAATGGTCACATGTTCATGAATCTTCTTTATATCAAGTCACATGAGAAGAATATGAATTGATAAGTAATAAAATATTTATTCCCAAGAAATAGGCATAAGTCCAAGTACACATGACGTATACAATAGAAATACCTATTACTTTCAAAAAACGAAAGGAAAACTAAAACAAATTCTAGAAATGAAGTTCAATCAAGTTTTTAAGCATCTCATTGAGTTTGGGTTTTGATTATGGGAGCTCATATTTTCTATGATAATGGATGTGGAATGAAATTGAGAAACAAAAAATGTCTCTCATCCACCTAGTTAAAACATAAATTTTATTATTTTGTATTTATTTGTCTTCAATGTTTAAACAAACATCATGTTTATTTAATTTTTCTTATTTTGATGATTATTTCACATTTTGTATATTTTTATGCTCGTATGCAATTTTATTAATTATTACAAAAAAATTGGTCATGTTTCCTATTATTGAATTAAAGTTTGTTATTGGTGGATTAACATTTGTATGTTCAAACATGAAAGTACGCTTTATTCCACCTTAAAGAATATAAATAATAAATTTAAACATTAAAATTAATGATATTGCAATATTATCATATTCTTGTAAAATGATTATGATGTTCACGTTCAAATGTTAAGATATATGGATGTTCGAACATTTTTAAGCTCACATGCGAATGTTAGTTATGGATGTTCAAACATTATCATGTCTATATTTGAATATTATTAGATTCAAGTTCAAATGTTATACTATCTTTATGTTCGAACGTTCAGTGGTTATGTTCAAATGTAGATTTATACGTTTGAAGTTTATTAACATACAAACATTTATTGATACATTCAAACATACTTTCTATGACAGAAATCAATAGTCGCCAAAAGTTGATCTTGTTAGAACCTTTAATAGAACGTTGGGTCATAAACCGTCACAAAATATTTTTTGTAACAGTTTTTTTTTTTTTGCGATGGTTTCGTCCGTCACAAAAACTATGATTTGTTGTAGTAATAAAAAGTGAGCTACATTCTTTTTCTTGATTTTATGTAAAATTGTATATTTTTGTGGTGATCTTCTTTAGATTAAACTTTCTATGGGATATTTTCTGCTTTTGCAGCCTGTGAAATTTACAAGTTAAAGCATCTATCAAAGGTGGAGGTTATCACAAATGATTCTAATGGATGCACGTTTACGTTGGTATTGATGAATCTTTGATGAACCTTTGTACATTACACAATACACGTGAATTCCATTTAGCAAAATTTCTCTTGGTGGCAACTTGTGTGTCAATAACCACACATCTAGCACTTGAGCTAAATGAAAAGCAAAGTTTTCATTAAAATCTCTCAAGATTGGTTTTTCTTTTGTTTGTGTGTACCAACAATATACATAGACACATTTTCCTTGTTATAGGGTTTTGATAACCTCAGGAGCCATAGTGTTGCTCCACCTCAATGGACCATGCGCAATATTGATGTTAGGTAATTTGATGGAGGCAATATACTCATAAGAATATCCTTCTTTGTATCATTTATCATGGGAAAAAAATAGTTATTGATTCTTTCTATGCATTTTTATCTTTTATTTATTTATTTATTTTTCTTTGGATCATTGTCCTATGATAATTTATTTAGAGAAAGAGAGAAGTGGGGTTAAATATTTTCATTTTCAACGTATGTGGGGTTTCATGAAGGCTTTTTATCGTTGGTCCGGGAGTGTTGGAATTAAGGGGTTGAGGGTTGTGCTATGGTGACGGTGAGCCATAAGCTGAAATGCATGAAGCAGGTCTTGAGAAAGTGGAATATTGAAACATTTGGGAAAGTTTAAATGGAGATTAAAAATGTTGAGTCAAGAATTATGGAGCTAGAAGAAGTGCTTTGTGCTGATTTCACATAGGAAGGGGAGAGCAAGCTGCAGTAGTGCAAGCAATGACACTTGCTAGGGCTTCGCCGAGAGGAGATTTTGGGATGCCAAAAATCGTGAATCAAGTGGTTATTTGATGGGAATTCAAATTCAACATTTTTTTCATGCTTCCTTACGGGTGAAAAATAAATAAATTGATTGATTGCATGAAAGTTAGTAATGGGACTCAGTTATGTTCAACTGAAGAAGTACATGATGCGGCAGTTTTATTCTTCTAGGAATTGCTCTCAACGACACCAGTGGACGTGAATGATGATTGCTTACGGTTATTAGAACTTGTTGTTACCGAAAGAGAGAATGAGCTATTATGTGCGCCTCCATCTATTGAAAAAGTAAAAGTAGCATTGTGGTCCATTCTTTTCTAAACGTTCATTTTAAACATGTATTTAGGGAAGCTAATATGGTAACTGATTTTTTATCAAAACATGTGGCAAGTGGCGTAACTTGGGATTTTGTTGGAGAGGAGTTTGGTCTGGGTAGACTTAAGGGTCTTATACGTACGGATAGGATGAGTTTACCTTATGTTAGACGTTAGGAACCTTTAGATGGTTGCTTGGAATTTTTTGGGAGACTTTTATTGATGTAATTATGGCGATTCCTCTGCCTGAGTGAGGGTTTTTAATAATATGTGGAGGTTCCATCCTCCCTTTTTTCAAAAAAAAAAATAATAATAATAAAACTATCCTCCCTTCCTTTTGTTTGCCAATTTCTTTATCTATTTTTTTTAAATAAAATAATGCCACAACACCTATGTGCAAGGTGAGTAAACTAAAGGGATTTCTTGGTAGTTGTATTTTTAGACTAGCGAGAATACCGGGTCACACTCAGACCAGGTTTCATTCCAAGGACCCAATAAGTGGCCATAAACTAGTATTCAAAGCATGACGCTTTTTACGCACAATTTAAAATCTTCATACTTTCTTGTTGATAGTTCTCCTTTCTTGTACTTCTCTCTTGAATCTTTAAGCTACAAGAAAAGTTGAACTTGAGATTGAGAAATGGCAAAATCAAGCGCAGACGATGAGGAGCTAAGGCGAGCTTGCGAGGCTGCAATCGAGGGCACTAAGCAAAAGATCGTGATGTCGATCCGTGTGGCCAAGAGCCTAGGGATTTGGGGCAAATCCGGCAAGTTAGGCAGTCAAATGGCCAAACCTAGGGTTCTTGCTCTCTCTAGTTAGTGTTTCTATTTCCCTTTGTACTTTTTATTTCCAATTTCGTGCCTTTTTTCACCTTTTTTATTGGCTACATTTGACACTTTTGTCCAACTTTAAGATGTACATTTTGGTCCATTTGAACAAAATTCAATGGTTTTGGCTATGTCCTTTGGTAATTTGGAAAGTGAGAAATGAGGTCCATTGTTAACTTAAGTTAGTTCCGCATAGAATCAACCCATAAGTGGTGATCAATTAATTATTCATCTCCTAATAATATAGTTTTTGTTTTTCATTTTTATGTTTCTTACGCTTGGGATATTTTCACAAAAAAGAGAAGTTATAATTGTTACATTAAGATCTTCATGGTTTGAATTGGTTCAACTTAAGTTGGTCACCTTGACCAATAGACAATTCAAATATTATTGCAGCAATGGACTTGAATAGATTCAAAATTATGGTACATTTCAACACATTTGGCAATGGAACCGGTTATAAATGTGGTGGTAAATGTGAACGTATATCTTTGTTGTTTATTTTTAGTAAGGCTATTTATGGCTATGTATTTGTTATGATTAGGAATTATAAGTTTATAGAATCAATCATATATTACTATAAGTGCCTCTGAAGCACTTCGAGTAAGTTTATAGAAACTCCTAGGGGTTGGCTCAAGTGGTAAAGGTCATGGGCTTGGAGGTATACTCCCTTCAGGTCTAAGACTCAGACCCCATTGGGTGTAAACAATCTCTAGGAGCCGTGGGACTGAGGGATTTTTCTTTTGAATTACTAAATATGTACTTGCAGAAAACTCCTTGTCAAGGGCTTGTGCACCCCAGGGATTTGTTGAGATGCTAATTCTGGACATCCGATACGAATAATAATAATAAAAAAAAAAGGCATTAAGTTTATAGAAGCACTTTAAGACAGCAATAAGTATTATGAACAAAAAGGAAAATGAATTAAGAATTTGAAATTTTTCAATATATGATAAGTTCATCATGGTTGTGTAAATAGATGCGCTTCGGCCTTTCTATCATGCTTGTTCTTATTGTTTGAAGCACTCATTAGATTCTATAAGATTTGGCTGTGCTTTGAATTACATGTTGATGACAAGGAAACAGAAAGTTTTACCTGCTCACATAGGATATATTGATATTAATTTATCAAGAGTTAAATTGATTTTTAAGATTGGGTTTTTGTGTTTAATGTGTGTGGTATTGCTAGTGTCTGTTTGGGATTGCTATGGAGAATAGAGCTTTTAATTGCAGAGCTTTGTTAAAAAATTCTACTATTGAAAAATTGTTTACTGTTTTGGTAAACATGTCTAAAATACTTCAAAAGTTTTTATGATTGTTTTTAGGGTATTGCATAAATATCTTTAGTAGTGTTTTTCAATAAAAGTTTTAGTTTGAGATTCTTTAAAAAAGTGAATTTTCAACTTTATTAGGGTACTTAAGGTGTTTTTTATAAATTTACTAAACATACTGACTTTTTTAAAAGGAGCTTTTCAGTTGTTAAAAGTTCTTTTCATGTTCTCAAACTTAAAAACAAGCATATAATGAGTGTTTGGCATGTGCAGCAAAATCGAAAGGTCAGCGGACAAAAGCCTTTCTGCGAGTTTTAAAATATTCCAATGGAGGAGTTCTTGAGGTAATTGTTGATATTATTTTAATTTAATTCATTTTAAAGTTTTCAAAAATGTTCTTACTTTTATGATTCCAAAATAAATAGAGACCAAGTAATAAGAGAACAAACTCTAACAAAGCCCAATATGCATGTGATCATTGCCTACTATACCCGTTGGTTGGTTTGTTTCCATAATCCTAGCTTTGATATCTAGGCTTGCATGGTCTGACAAAATCATGCACTTTGTAAAAATAGAATAAGAGTTGTTGTTAAAAAGCAATTTAACTTCCTTTGCACTCAAATAAGATATAAAAATTAGAGGAAATGCACCAACAATGAGTCGGTCCATAGAATCATACACTACAATATATTTGAGTTTTTGTGTCTGTTTAGAATTTATGACGGTCACTAAACTGTCACAAAAGATATTATTTAGTGACGGTAAAGTCGGAATATTATTTTAACAACGTTTGGACGTATAAAAATTATGTTCGAATGTCTATAATATGCTGTCGTTTTAGAGTTAAATATGTTTGAACATATATCATTATTCATGTAAACGAGATCATGGACCCATATAGTTTGAACGTCAGTCCAAATTATTCAAACATCAACCCTTATCATTTGAACGTTACACAAGATAATTAGAACGTCATTCGAGATAGTTAGAACATTACCCAAGATAGTTCAAATGTCTTCCATATCATTCAAACGTTGCCCATATTGTTCGAACGTTACCCATATCGTTCGAACGTTACCCAAATCGTTTGAATGTTGCTCAAGATAGTTTGAACGTCATGTCATCCCATATTGCTTGAATGTTACCCAGATCATTCAAACGTCAACCAAGATGTTCAAAGGTTATCCAAGATAGTTGAAACGTAACCCTAAATGGTTCGAACGTCAACCAAGATTGTTCGAACATCACCTAGATAATTCAAACGTTACCCAAAATAGTTTGAACGTCAACCCAGATCGTTTGAACGTTACCCAATATAGATCTAATATCATTCCGGATGGTTCAAACATCATTCCGAATGGTTCGAACATCACCCCCAAATTGTTCGAATGTCACCCTAGAATGTTTAAGGCTTCGTTTGGTTCTTAAATCCATCTCAATTCATCATTACAACTTTTTCAAATTCTAATATAAAATATAATAAACAATTCAACTTTTTTAAATTCTAGAATAATAATAATATTAAAAAATAATATTCTAACAATATTTTATCATTTCAACTCAACTCATCTCAGTTTAACATTTAAACGCAGCCTAAATGTCACTCCAAAACATTTGAATTTGTGTTAATTTGTTTAAACCATCCTAAAATACAATGATCATCTACTTTGCTAATGTTGAGCATCTTAGTTTGGCTCAAATATTAGTTTTACATTCAAACATATTTTTCCAGATCATTCAAATGTTACTCCATATGAATGTTACCCCAGATTGTGCAAGTTGGAGATATACTTTGTTAAGTTTGGGCGTTTTAGTTGGGGCTATATTTGCTGATGTTGATGTTTTGGGGTTGAAGCTATAGTCAATGTTCATATGTTCATCAATCTTTGTTATATCAAGTCACATGAGAAAAATATGAATTGATAAGTAATAAAAGATTTTATTCCTAAGAAATAGGTATAAGCCCAAGTACACAGGACACGGTATCCAAAGGAAATACCTACTATTTTCCAAAAATGAAAGGAAAACAAAAATAGATTCTAGATATGAAGTTCAATCAAGTTTTTATGCATCTCATTGACTCAGGTTTTGATTATAAGAGCTTAGATTTTCTATGATAATAGATGTGGAATGATATTGAGAAACAAAAAATGTCTCTTGTCCACCTAGTTAAAAGATAAATTTATTATTTTGTATTTATTTGGCTTCAATGTTTAAACAATCATCATGTTTATTTATTTTTTCTTATTTTGGTAATTATCGCACATTTTGTATATTTTTACGCTTGTATAAAATTTTATTAATTATTACAAAAAAAGCTGGTCATGTTTCCTATTATTGAATTAAAGTTTGTTATTGGTGGATTGACATTTGTATGTTCAGACATGAAAGTACACTTTATTCCACCTTAAACAATATAAATAATAAATCTAAACATTAAAATTAATGATATTGCAATATTATCAAATTCTTATAAAAAGATTATAATGTTCATGTTCAAACGTTAAGATATGGACGTTCGAATGTAGATTTATATGTTTCAAGTTCAGTAACATGTGAACATTTGTTGATATGTTCAAACGTACTTTTTGTGACGGAAATCAATTGTCACCAAAAGTTGATCACGTTCGAACCTTCAATTGAACGTTGGGTCATAAACTGTCACAAAACCTTCAATTGACGATTTTTTTTCTTTTTTGTGATGGTTTCCTCTGTTACAAAAAACTAAGATTTGTTGTAGTAATAAAAAGTGAGTTACATTCTTTTTCTTGATTTTATGTAAAATTATATTTTTTTATTGGTAATCATCTTCTTTAGATTTAACTTTTTCTATGGGATATTTTCTGCATTTGCAGCCTGCAAAATTGTACAAACTAAAGCATCTATCAAAGGTGGAGGTTATAACAAATGATCCTAGTGGATGCACATTTACATTGGTATTGATGAATCTCTGATGAATCTTTGTACATTACACAATACACATGAATTTCATTTAACTAATTTTCTCTTGGTGGCAACTTGTGTCAATAACGACGCATCTAGCACTTGAGCAAAATGAAAAGCAAAGTTTTCATTCAAATTTCTCAAGATTGGTTTTTCTTTTATTTGTGTATACCAACAATATACATATAAGACACGTTTTCGTTGTTATAGGGTTTTGATAACCTTAGGAGCCAGAGTGTTGCTCCACCTCAGTGGATAATGCGCAATATTGATGACAGGTAATTTGATGGAGGCAATATACTCTTAAAAAAATATCCTTCTTTTTATCATTTATTGTGGGGAAATTTCATTTTTAGTTATTGATTCTTTGTATGCATTTTTATCTTTTATTATTTTTATTTATTTTTTTATTTTTGTAGGAACCGCCTTTTACTTTGTATCTTAAATATCTGCAAAGATGTTCTGGGTCGGCTTCCCAAAGTTGTTGGTATAGATGTTGTGGAGATGGCTCTATGGGCAAAGGTGCATATGACACTCTTGATGTCAAGAACTCAATTCTTTGTATTTCAGTAACGTGATTTTTACATTGAGAGTGGTCAAAATAAATAGATACAAGGAAAAAATCTATCTAAGGTAACTAATTGAGTATGGTATGAATTTACAATTATAAAAGTAATGGCTAATTATCCTAAAATCATGGTATTAAAAAATGGAGGAAATCTTGGCTTGATTTATGGAAGTAATCTGTCAATACGCCCCCTCAAGTTGGCACATGGAGATTTGTAATGCCCAACTTGCATAAGAAATGGTGGAAGAGATCATGGCCCAATGCTTTGGTGAAGATGTTAGCAACTTGCTCATGGGAGCAGGTGTGAACAACGGTAAGGAGTCCGGACCGAATTTTATCACGAACAAGGTGACAATCAATCTCAATATGTTTAGTGCGCTCATGAAACACAAGATTGTGAGCAATGTGTAAAGTAGATTGATTGTCACAATAAAGGCTTATAGGCTCGGGGTGAGAGACACCAAGATCAGTGAGGTGTTGTTTCAACCAAGTGAGTTCGCAAGTGGTGACAGCCATGGCACGATATTCAGCTTCAGCAGAGGACTGGACCATGGTGGTCTATTTTTTTGTACACTAAGAAACGGGACTAATGCCAAGCTGAACAAAGTAACATGTGGTGGAGCGACGAGTGGTGGGGCAACTGGCCCAATCAAAAAGAAAATGCCTTGTTTGGGACTGCTTTTGAGGTAACGAAGAACTCGAGTGGCAGCCTGCATGTGAGGAGCACGAGGAACGTGCATGAATTGACTGAGAATGATCACTGCAAAAACAATGTCAGGATGAGTGATAGTCAAGTATATGAGACGGCCAACAAGTCTACGATAGGGAGAAGGATCTGGAAGGAGAGAACCATCGTGATTGGTGAGCTTCAAGTTTTGTTCCGTGGAGAAGGAAGCGGTCCGAACACTGAGTTGTCCACTATCAGATAAGATTTCAAGAGCATATTTGTGTTGGTTGAGAAAGATGCCTTGAGGTGATCGAGCAACTTCGAGACCAAGAAAATATTTAAGAGGACCGAGATCTTTAGCTTTGAAGTGTGTGGAGAGAACACGTTTGAAGACCTCAATTTGGGAGGGATCATTGCCGATCACCAAAATATCGTCGATATATACAAGAACAAGAGTGACACTGGTATAAGTAACCAAGGTGAATAAAGAATGATCTGCCTGAGATTGAGAAAAACCTGCATCAAGAAGCACAGTAGTTAGTTTAAAAAATCAGTTGTGGAAGGCTTGAGGCCCTATAGGGATTTGTGGAGAAGACAGACGCGAGTCTCTCCTTTTGAACAATAGCCATGAGGAGGAGTCATGTAGACTTCCTCATCAAGGTCGCCATGTAAGAAGGCGTTATTGACATCAAGTTGGGGAATGATCCACTATCGAGAAGCAGCAACAACCAATAAACACCGAACGGTAGTCATTTTGGCAACATGAGCAAAAGTCTCATGGTAGTTGAGGCCTTCAACTTGAGTATAGCCTTTGGCGGCTAATTGAGCTTTGTATCTTTCGACGGAGCCATCTGCTTTGAGTTTGGTTTTGAACACCCATTTGCAGCCAATGGATTTCTTTCCAAGGGGAAGGGGCTCAAGCGTCCAGGTGGAATTGTCTTCAAGAGCATAAAGTTCAGCAGACATGGTGTCTCACCAATGGGCATGATGAGTAGCAGCGAAATAAAGGTAGGGTCAGTAGAAATAGTGAGAGCATTTCAAAAAATAAGATGAGAAGGTGAGAAACGAGAATAAGAAAGAAAAGTAGATAGAGGGTGAGCAGTACCTGAGGTCAATGCAGCAGGTGAGGATCTAGTGGGCTCGGTGTGTATGGTCAGGCATATATAGTCCTGAAGATATCAGGTCGAGTAGTGGTGCGACAAGGACAAGGAGGAGGAGGAGGAGAAGGAGAAGGAGGAGGAGGAGAGGAGTCGGAAATAGTAGAGGTAGGGGTAAAGGGTGGTAAGATGGGTTCAAGGACGGAGAGGGGAAGAATAGGAAGAGGTGTAGGTGAAGGAGTAGAAACATCCTGGAAAGGGAACTGATGTTCGTGGAAAGTGACATCACGAGAATAAAAAACAACCTGAGTGTCTAGATTATAGAGTTTGTATGCTTTATGAGTACTAGGATAGCCGAGAAATATACACTTAGAGGCAAGAGGAGAAAATTTGTCACGGGAAGCATGGAGGGTTTGGGCATAACAAAGGCAGCCAAAGACCCGTAAATGGGCATAGGTTGGAGGGATAGCAAAAAGAAGTTCAAAATGAGATTTATTTTGAAGAAGTTGACTAGGAGTGCGATTGATGAAATAGGCAGCAGTGAGTATACATTCACCCCAAAATTTCAAGGGTAAGTGAGCTTGAAAGCGCAGGCTACGAGCAACATTTAGGAGGTGTCGATGTTTACGTTCTACAACACCATTTTGTTGTGAAGTTTCAATACAAGTACGTTCATGAATGATACCGTGATCATGAAGATAGTTTTGAAATTTGTGTGAAAGAAATTCTTAGCCATTATCAGTTCTAATAATTTTAACCATAGTTTGGAATTGATTTTTGATAAAGGCAAAAAAATGCATGAGATAAGTGTATGCTTCAGATTTATAGTGCATGAGATAGATCCAAGTAGTGCGAGAGAAATCATCAACAATGGTAAGAAAATAATGAGCACCACAAATAGAAGAAGTATGATAGCCATCCCAGATATCGCAAAAAATTCTATTAAAAATCATAGTGCTTTTATTAGCAGAAATGGAAAAATGTAGTCTAATGTGCTTAGAACGAGCACAAATATCATAATCAAAGATAACACATGGATTATTGAAAAGACTGGGAATAACTAAGCCGGAAGGATGACCTCAGCGTTGGTGCCATAAGATCTTATTAGCAATAGTCTGAGTGGAAACATCAGTAATGGGTTGGAGCCGATACACATAAAGTCATTGCAAAGCTCACCTGCTCCAATCAGCCTCGTCGACTGTGAGTCTTGAAAAGAAACAATAAAAGAGGAAAAAGAAATAATGCAAGAATTAGTATTTGTAAGTTTGGGAACATAAAGGAGAATAAATAAGAATTGAGGGACAAAAAAAATATTATGCAAAATGAGGTGTTTGGCCAAATGACAAGTGCCGACACTCTCAATGTTTAGCATATGCCCATTTGGTAAAGTGACCTTCTGGTCATAAGAGATGGGAGACAAAGTAGAGAATAGGCGTCGATCATGGCAGAGGTGATCGGTGGCACCACTATCCACCACCCAGTCGGAGCGGCTGTCAAAGGGAGGAGAAGCAGATCAAGTAGTTTTTGATACATATCATGGGTCAAACCAGGAAGTGGGGAAGAGGTGGAAACTTGATGAGCCATCTGCGCCGAGGTGGATGGTGGTTTGCCAAGGAGAGATGGTTGCGGTTTGTCACGGGTGTCGCGACCTGCTGGGTACCCGATTACACGCCAACAACGGTCACAAGAGTGACCCATTTTGTCGCAGACGGTGCATTTTAGGGGCTGTTTCGTGGGTCCACCGGAGTGAGCAGTAAGGATGTGGGCGTCCGTCAATGGTGGTCTAAGGTGGAGAAGACATTGCTGCTCTTCCTGAAAAAGAATTGAAAAACTTTTTGTGATGGAGGGAAGGGTTTCCATGGCAAAGATCTGGGTTCTGAGTTGGGGAACAGAGTCATTAAGGCCAAGAAGAAATTGGTAAATTCTCTCATCTTCAACTTGTTGCTGCAATTTTTTGAGGTCGTTGGTTTGTTGTAAGTGACTGAGTTCATCCCAAATTTGCTTGATTTGATTGTAATAATCATGGACAGAATGATTGTGTTGCAGTAGGGAGGATAACTCACGTTTGAGATGGTAAATCCTGGCATCGTTGCCATGGCAAAATCTGGACTGAAGATCGAGCCATACGGCTCGGGGATTAGTGTGAAATTCAAGGGAGTTGGCTATGGAGGGATTGATGGAATTTAGGAGCCAGGTAAGAACCATGTCTTTAGTTTGGTTCATTGTCTATAATCTGGAGAGGTAGTTTCAGATGGGATAAGAGTGCCATTGACAAAAACTACTTTTTGTTTTTGGTGTTAAAAGCACGGGTCATGACTTTTTGCCATTTGAAAAAATTGTCACCAGTGAGAAGACCGCAAATAAGGATGAGGCTAGGAGAGTCAGAGGGATGGAGGATATAGGGAGAGAGGACAGTGGAAGAGGAAGAGGAAGAAGAGGCCATGGGGGTCTCGAGTAGGTAAGAAATGTATTTAGGCTGATACTATGTCAAGAACTCAATTCTTTGTATTTCAATAACGTGATTTTTACATTGAGAGTGGTCAAAATAAATAGATATAAGGAACAAATTTATCTAAGGTAACTAATTGAGTATGGTATGAATTTACAATTACAAAAATAACGGCTAATTATCCTAAAATCATGGTGTTAAAAAATAGAGGACGTCTTGGCTTGATTTATGGAAGTAATCAGTCAATACTTGATCTACCTGTCTGATTTACTCATGTGAATTTTAGCGATGTGATGGCTTGATCTATTCATTTCATTTCCTGCTAAATAGGAAAACACACCCTCAGTTAGCACTCAAAAAAACCTTGAAGATGGGCCAGTTGCAGCAACTGTGACTGAAACTGAGTTGAAAGTGACCGTTGAAAAAGAACTTGTATCCCAGGCTGAGGAGGAGGATATGGAAGCTCTTTTGGACACGTATGTTAGCTTACTTTCGTCGGTCTGAGGTTAAAGATTATAAATTCCTTTAGCAGTATGAAATGCAAATTCAAGCAAAAACTGTAGGATAAAGGTGGAGAGGATACTTTGAATTCAACTGTTGATCAGACTATGTGCTTTGAGGTTCTTAATGATTTTCTGAAACGAATATACGGAATGAGTTTGATCACTCATTCTTGTCTTTTCTTTTCTTTTTAATTTGTTGTTTTGAATAACTCATGTACTAGTTTCTTGCGGTTGGCCCCAGAAATTCATAGCCGTTCTGCAATAGAGTATCAGTTCTAAATTTTTGAATTATGATACCAACTGTAATGAACCAAGAGGAAGAGTACTGCCTATAGTTTAATTGCTCATTCTTTTCTTCTTTTTTTCTTTTCTTTTTCTTTTTTCCTTTTTTTTTTTGAATAACTGTACCAGTTTCTTGGGGTTGCCCCATAAATTTTTTTTTTAATTTTTTTCTTTTTCTGTATGTTCATTTCGGTGACTTCTTATATTGTGGTGTCTTTATATCAGTATGTTATGAATGCCTGTGCTTTTCGCTGGTGTTAATATCGAGTGGATATTTAACTAACAGCATTTGTGTTTGCGTACATCGAATCAAATGCTGTCATTTTTGTGGTTTAATACCCGTTTGGATATTTATAATATTTTAATATATCTATGCATGATAATAAAATGTTTAGAATTAAGATATTTTATTAAATTTTTAAAAAATAAAAAAAATTAAATAAAAATATTATAAAGTAAAAAATTATTTTTTTTAAATTTAAAAAATAGTATTATTTTTTGTATTTTATTTGAGAGTTTAAAAAATTATAATGATTAGATAATAATTATATAAAAAAATTGAAGATTTAAAATTAAAAAATATTTTACGTTTAAATAATTTAAAAAAAACATTTGAAAATAGTTAAAAATACTTGTAGAAGTTGCCAAACGGGCCCTTTTCTTCGCCATGCAATGATTTATTTTTGTCAAGCATCATGTCCATTAGGGTACTTTTGTATAGATTTGTCTTCTATTTTTTTAGGAATGGGTTTACCAGCAGTGTTCTGGAAGCAGCGATTTCATACAGCTTTTGTACTTCAATAACTAATGGACCTAAAGAAAACACCCACTATTAATTTTTATTTATTTATTATTATTATTATTATTTTTATATATGTTGAAACTATCTCAATATAACTAGAGTTTTCCAAAATGGTATGACTTTGCAGGTATGTCATGGGTATTGGCGAGGCAGAGGCATTTTCTGAACGGTTGAAGCGGGAGCTTCTGGCTTTGGAAGCAGCAAATGTGCATGCCATTTTGGAAAGTGAACCTTTGATAGATGAGGTAATTAGTTTTGGTTCTCCATTTTCAGAGTACTTGGTGAATGGTTTTACTGTTTATGATTATCACTTATAAAAGTCCTTTAAGATGGTAGCTACAGTGGTGATTTATTTGTTGATTTGTGGGTCTGCATGCAGGTGTTGCAAGGCCTTGAGGCAGCAACATACTGTGTTGACGACATGGATGAATGGCTAGGCATATTTAATGTTAAACTTAGACACATGAGAGAGGACATTGAGTCGGTAGGGGGACTTCTACATACTATTGTTTTCATGTGATTTTTCTCTTTTAGTTCTTGTCAGCCCTCTATATATTTATTACCTAACATTACATGAAATGTTTCTCTTGTTTTTTTTTTATGAGATGTGATGTCACAGGATTATTTTTGATCGATAAACAGAAATGTATTGATGATAAAGATAGGCATAATCCATGTACATAGGGCATATACTAAAGAAACACCTAAGAATTTCTTGTGAGTTTCTCTTCTTCTTGTAATCCGGGCTGGCCACTCTTTGTTTACCTAGCTTGTCAGTACATGTGATAGTTTTGATGTTTATTTTCACATTTCAGGTATAGTTCAAACAAACTTTTTGAAGGTGGTAACTTGAACTTTGTTTTTTAAAAAAAAAGCTTTATTGGTAAATTCTGCTGGAGATTGAGTCGTGTTGCTGCTATTCTTGGATTAGGGTTTTGTCTGAAGAGTTATTGTGCCATATGCCATGTAACTAACATTGCTAGTAACTCAGTTGGCAAAGGTTAGGGGATCGTTCTTCCCTCTCTTGTCTGAGGTCATAGGTTTGAACTGGCTTGCCTTAGTAAAACTTATGAACCAAAGTTTGGGGCCTTTGCATGTTGGCACCTTGGTGGGGTTGCGGTGACGGACTTCTCCACCTGAGGTCAATAGCTTTGGCTCAAACCGAACATGCCGCAGCGAGTGGGGGCCCTTATGGTCATGCCCAGAGGAGGAAGCTACACTAGCCGCCCCTACCCACTCTTTTTGGAGGAGAAAAAAAAGAAGCTAACATTGCTAGTTTTTCATAACAAATTCTGTTGTTGCGGCAATATTTTTTCTGTTTACTCTTCATTTGGTCAAAAGTATATTGTTAAATTGTAACCTTGACCTCTCTTAAGTTGGCCTGTAACCTTCTTACCTATATACAGATAGAAACCCGCAATAACAAGTTGGAGATGCAATCTGTGAATAATAAAACTCTCATTGCTGAACTTGATAAGCTTCTTGAGCGGTTGTGTGTCCCTTCGGAGGTATTTCTCTATCATTTCATTGTGAAAATAAGATTACTAGTTGTACTTATATATATATATACACACAAAATCAGATTATGAAGATATTTTGGTTAACCTTTTAGGCCTTTTTTGCTCTCAAATGAAATTTCCTTGATTGCAGTATGCAGCAAGTTTGACAGGAGGTTCATTCGATGAGTCTTGCATGCTTCAAAATATAGAAGCATGTGAGTGGTTAACTGGTGCTTTGCGTGGTCTTGAAGCTCCAAATTTTGATCCTAACTATGCCAAAATGCGAGCTGTATGCACTCTGCCTTTCTCTTTGTTTTTGTCTATTTTATTTAAACAATTATGTGATCTAGCAAGCTATCCTCCAGATAATACAGGACTTTGCGTTGTTCTATATTTATGCTTATTACAATGCGCGCTTGTGAAAAAGTGACATGGTGCTTCATGACCTCTATCTTTTCATAAGCTACAGAATGAACTAATGTTGTGTTAAGATCTGATAGATCATGTACTTCGGCTATGCCTTGCCTTTATTAATAAAATGATTGCTTACCTATCAGAAAAAGAAAAAAGATCTGATGATCATGATTTGATATAAACCAGAATTAAGAGACTAACTTTAGCATCTCCAAAACAAGTACGGGAAGGGGAGATCTTGGGTTCACTCCTTCATGGGGGGTGCATGAGTTGAATTGGGACAGGGAATGGGAAACTGTAACAATGGAGTAGAGCTACAGAAAATTGAAGTGCCAACTCTATTAATGCAGATAGTCTTAGGACCATGGAACTTGAGTCTTTTAACATCACCCTATATTTTTTCAAATGTTTGGGTGTTTTACAAGTCCTCCTCTATCATCTTGGTTCCAGCATCAACTGCCAGCATCTTGCTCCATATTTATCATAGCTGCTAGTTGCCAAACTGACTATACCAGTTGAACCTGAGTGTGGAACTTTGACTCAATGTCTTACTCATTGAAACTCACTGGTTAACGAGTACTAGTGAGCTTGAACAATGGTTGGTTAAGATTTTCTCTAGTACAATGGATCTAGATTATAAAGCCTTTCTGAATATGAATATATTCTTCGAAACCGTCTCATTTTAATCATAGTAGCTGAAATACTTGTAGGTCAAGGAGAAGCGGGCAGAACTTGAAAAGTTAAAAAGTACATTTGTCAGGAGAGCTTCTGAGTTCTTGAGAAACTACTTTGCCAGCTTGGTGGATTTCATGATAAGTGACAAAACATTCTTTTCTCAGGTACATTTTCCCCATCTTTGTGTTGTTTTTTTATTTTTTTTAAAAGTAAAATGAAAATTTTATTGATACGAATGAAGTAGGCAAAAGCCCATGTACACTGATCCTTTTTTTGTGAGATGGAATTCTAAATATTGCTTGTCTGCTTTTATTGAACAGCGAGGACAGTTGAAGAGGCCTGATCATGCTGACTTGCGGTACAAATGCAGGACATACGCCCGCCTTCTTCAACATCTAAAGGTTAATAGTGAGACAAATGGCAGTAAATGTAAAAGCTAGATTGTGTGTGTGCATGCGTCTTCTTTTCAATTTCTTACTGTTTTACCTGTTGCAGAGTCTTGATAAGAATTGCTTGGGTCCACTGAGAAAAGCTTATTGTATCTCCCTTAACTTGCTTCTTCGTCGGGAGGTCAGCAATACAAATCTTCTTTAGCATCATCTTGATTTTACTTTTGTTTTTGCACATTATCAACATATATATTCATCTGCTGTTAAGGTTGTGCAAGTTTATCTTTATTTTAGTTTTTTTCATGTAAATATGTTGTATATTATTTTTTTCTCCCTTTTCCCCCTTCGACCAAGTGAGGACTTAGATGCCATGATTTCTGGTTGTCTTTATGATTTATGATAGGAAGGCTTGGTTTCTCCCTGTACATGCTAGTCAAATGGATAATAATAACTGCATTCCTTTATACTAAATTTGTGATCATTATCTTCTTGGTCATATGACGTCGAAGTGCATCATTTTCAACTGGTTTAACTTTGCATAATTCATTATAACTAATTCAAATCAAACGCAGTTTGTTGGGTTCTGCTATCTGCCTTACTTGGAGCTGTTTCAACTTTTAATTATGCTTTATTTCATTAGTCGATTGTAATATATTTTAATGGCTTCAATATCCATGACTTCCTAGTATCACTTGTCACTAATGCATAGATGTCACTCTTGTATATATCCTGTGTACTTGGGCTATGCTTTTCAATTTCATCAATAATATTTTTGTTTAATGGGGGAAAAAAAAAAAACTTGCTGCTTTAGCTGTAAAGTTCCTTTTAGCTGTCCTTGGATTTTGGAACAAGTTCACTTGCTTGGCTGCATATATCCTATCTTTGCTTGACTGAAGAGGCTTATCTGACATAAATATTTGTTTCTAATCCATGCTTGCTTAAAGGCCAACCACAATAATGGAAATTATCTAATTTAAAATGCTCTAATACCCCATCAGAACTTAGGACATGTTCCTTATCCCAGCTAGTAAGGTATGTAGTCTAACTGACATTTGACTTATTGGGCCTTGATTATCAAATATGGTCAAAAGATATATAGCTAATGTTGAATAGGGTTAATACTGCTCATTGCATTAGTAAAAAATATAGTTATTTTTAACTTCTTTCCGAGTGCCATGCTGATTGCTGCCTGTCCATATGTGTTTGGAATTTAAGTTCTATCTATTTCTTCTTCTTGACATAGCATTTCCTCTTGCATACTTTCTCTGTACTTGGGCTATACTATTCTTCCGTTAGCTAGTATGAATAAAATCTTTTATAGGTACACAAAGTATGCACCTTATATATGAGATATCTTGTAAATTGACTCCCAATTACCCCATAACATATTCATATGGTTTTGGGATGACCACAGAAATAGTGTTCCATGTTTGGTGTCTTTACTTGATTTCTTTAATAATGGTGACTTTGTTTGCTAGGAGACCATTCTTTTTTAAGCTGAATTTTTACAACAGAAACCCCAACTTCCCTCCTCTCCCACCTACCAGAAAAGAGAAATCTGTTAGGCCCATTTGCCATCTTAAATATTCTGCTAATGAGGGAAAAATAGAGATTGTAGATAAACTAGTCTCGTACATCTTTTCTGGTTAGTTTAATGAAGACTTCATCTTCGAAACATGGTGTTATTTTGTGTTAAAAAAAATATTCTATGTACACTCAGAGTTTTCTAATTAATGCAGTCTCCACAGAGTTGATGTGAAAACTTGCTTTAAGGTGTACGATTAGGTGGATGCACTGTTCTAGTTATCTAGATCTTGCGTCTCGTATTAGGTTGTGGTATTTCCAGTCTCAGTTCTAAAATATGGTTTGAAAATTCTATTAATTATTTACAGGCTCGTGAGTTTGCAAATGAACTTCGTGCTAGTACAAAAGCACCGAAAACTCCAACCGTTTGGCTTGAAGCTTCCACAGGCTCTGGTCAAAACACGAATGCTGCAGACACTTCTACTGTTTCTGATGCTTATGCTAAGATGCTGACGATTTTTATTCCACTTCTTGTAGATGAGGTTAGATTCCTCATTATATACATTCATCAAAATCTCAATTAAATTATTTGTGCTAAGCTCTATTTTCTGGCTCAAACTGCAGAGTTCCTTTTTGGCGCACTTCATGTGCTTTGAAGTTCCTGCACTTGTTCCTCCTGGTAATAAACCTGCATATGGCAACGATGATGCCAATGATGATGATCTGGGGATTATGGATATTCATGAAAATGACAGTAAAACTGGTATTCCACCCCCCTCCCCCATCTGTCTTGTTTAAGTTTGTAATGTATGCTCTGAAGTTTTGTTGCTCTTAATTTTCTAACTGTGATATTAATGAAATTATTTATCTTATGTAGGTAAAAACTCAGCTGAGCTTGCAGCACTAAATATCTCTCTTCAGGATTTACTTGATGGAATCCAAGTAATGTACACAAGTTACTGCTAATTTAAGTCCATGCAGCCACAAGCCTCTGGAATTTGTAGTTGCTTTTGTTATGTGACAATGTTTTGTTCCTATCAGAAAAGGTCACATGAATTTATGGAAAGTATCTTTTCTTGGTCAATAAGCGAATCCATTTCTGAACTTGAAAGACTAGGGTGTTTAAAATGGTCTAAGTCCAACTCCCAGTTCTCTGTTTGGATATGATAGCCAAGTTGTCAACTCAATAAAAGGGACGGCTGAAGTGATAATGGTCAGACAAGTTGATATTCTTTGAAATGTGCTTGATACAAAACACCCAAACATAATAGAGTGAAGCTAATAATGTTCTTTTGTGTAATAGTTCATAATCTTTACTTATAAAAAAAAAAAATAGTTCATAATCTTAAAATTTTCCCATATTTCTTTATAATTTAAATTTTATGAATTGATGTGGGTTGTTAAGTGACCTTCATCTTCTTCACAACTGCCCTCTCCATTCTAACTCATGATATTGTATTTTAGTGCTAGACGCTACTTGGAGGTGCTTAATTTAGTTTTAAGAACAGATGCCGATTTATATGAATTTCAGGAAGACTTCTATGCTGTGGTTGACTGGGCATACAAGATTGATCCCTTATGCTGCATATCAATGCATGGAATTACAGAGCGCTATCTCTCAGGTCAGAAAGCTGATGCTGCAGGATTTGTGCGTCTCTTGCTTGGTGACCTAGAGTCAAGAATTTCTACACAGTTTGGCCATGTAAGATTTAACTATAAGCAGAAGTAAATCATGATCATATGCATTATGAAGAGCATGATCTATAAAACCGTAACTTGTGAATTATGTTACAGTTTGTAGATGAAGCTTGTCACCAAATTGAAAGAAATGAGCGCAATGTGAGGCAGATGGGTGTCTTATCATACATCCCAAGGTAAAGTAGAAACCTTAGGCTTATGCTTCTCTTGTCTGATGTAAATTGATAAGTTGCTGAGAATATAGATATTGGAATTTAAATATTACACTTTTTGTTCAGCTGATACAAAATTTAGGACACAGAAAAAGGAAGTAGTAATTAGAAGCCTTCGTTTTTAATATGTGGATTCAAAATTTCCTGAATTACATGTGAGTTGTCCAAGGTATGTAATGTCTGTAGTGTATGTTTAGGGGGCATCAGACTAGGGGAACTTTCCCTTGCATTACCTGAGGTGCACTTGTGGAAAAATCCTTGCCGCGGCCTGCACAATCGGGACTTTATTCTCGGACACCTGGTGCCAATAGTTTTTTTTTAGCATTTTGTTTAACTTGTGGTGAGCTCAACTAGTTGTACATGACCTATAGTTGATAATGTTGATGTTTCATGTTGACCCCCTATAATTATTTGGAAGACCATAAAAAGAGGAGAGAAATTCTTGTGCGAGTATGGCATAGAGTTGGAGTAACTTTTATTTTGAACAAGGGGGTGGAGGATCTGAATTTATAGTTCACTTGTGCTAATGTGACACAAGGTTTCTAACTTATAAGCTAAGAGGAGTTTGCTTTGCAACTTGATTTTAAAGCATGAAAAATATGTAGTGACCCTAAACAAGCCCAAGTTGCATTTGGGTTTATACTCCAAAAGGACTAGTTAATGTTATAATTGGAGCTTATTGGAATCAGTATAAACTACATGCCAAGCAATGTGGGTTTTCATTAACCACCCCTTTTACTAAACCTGGGATATTACAATCTCCTCTCCTTAAATCATTGGTGTCTTCGTTAGGCCATTCCGTTGTATAGGTGATAGGACTTAAGTTCCATGCTTCTGGTGTAGATTGGCTCTGATACCATCTATAATGATCTATAAAAAGTCACAGTCACATCTAGGCTGATACTTCAAAAGGGTTAGTCAATCTTATGATTGGAGATGCTTGGAATTATTATAAACTACAAGAACATCTCTCAAGCAATGTGGGATCTCATTCATTACATCTCAAACTAAACTTGTGGCATTACATATAGTTCATAAGGTTGATAAGCTCTTTATATAATTTTTAATTAACCAATTTGTTGTCTGGGCATATGTTAGGCTGCATGTGCTAGTTCCAAAAATATTACCAAACGTTCTAGATTAGTTGGAACAATTTACATCCTTTAATTATTAACATAATTATCCAAATAAGTTTGAAATACTATAAGGGTCTGGTAGAAAATAATGTTTTTATGCTTCTGTATTGAATAATATCAAAACCAAAGGTTAAGTTAGTTTCTGCTTATGAATCTTCTTTGACTTCACTTGCATCTGTTTCTCAATGCACAATGTCGACCCAACACAACAATAAAAACCACTCAAATGGTGGGGGGGAACTAAGTGCTCTGTTCATCCGCCTGGACTAAAAATCTTGAACCAACTTGTTGACTTCTTTTTTTTCTGATGAGTAAATGCTAGAACTTGCTGATTTCTTAAGCTTGTGAAAAATGCTCATTTTTTACTTGCCTCAAATCTAGGTTTGTTCATGCCAGTTTATCCAACTTGGACCAAAATATTAATTGGACCAAAACTCTTTAGACTTGTATGCATTCTGTTGTTTGTTTTGATCATTAAATTGTCCCAACTTGTATAATTAATTTTCCCTTTTGGGTGTAAAATCTTTTCTAGATGAGGTTATCTGGATTTTGTGTGGTCCAAAAGCTTGTTTTAGATTATATTTGTGGAAATTTGGAGAGGTACAATGGTTTTAAATTTGCATTATAATTATGTTGTAAACTTCAATTTTTAGTTTATAGTTGTTCAGAACATTTTTTTTTTTTTGCATTACATCAATATCTTTTCGTCATTCAATGTCACATTGTGAAAACAATACGTTTTGTTCAAGACATTTTCTCTCCGTACACCTGCAAAAAAATAGTTTTTTTGTTCCGTCAATGATGGTGCAACGTTAACGATCGTAGTAGCACAGATGGGGGTTCACAAGAGAGCTTGTGATTGAATCAAAGCTATTTGTGCTCGTTAAGGAAGGAGGTCTGCTACGTATCACGGAGAGAGGGTGGAAGAGTGAGCATGAACTACTGTTGGGAGTTTCCATGGTGTAATGGCTCAGGAGAGCATTGGAGGACTGTATGTTAGGTGTTAAGGAGGAGTTCTATATGACGATGAGGGAGGGACATCGCAGCTTTATAGCACAACGGTGCTTGAACAGCTGTGGTCGATATATGGCGGTAGTTGAATACAGTGAGGGAGGGAAGCGAAGCTTCATTTTTATACCTGAAGGAGAGAGAGGGGGGGGGGGGGGAGGTTATGGAGAAGACTAAGCGAGGCGCACTGCGGGAGTATCTTTAGTAAGGGAGAAATGCTGAGGGGACTCGCGGTGAATCGCAGTTGAGGCCAATGGTGAAAGAGCTTCAACCATACACAAGGTCCTATGGGGAGGTGCTTATGCCAGCGGCCGTTCACCGTAAAATGCAAGTAGGGCATGACGGGGGAAAGTCTACAATAGGGTACTCTGCTGGAAATATGCATCAAGCCACTCACCTTGCTATACGGAAGGGGGGCGTTGGCAGGGATGGGGTCGGGCAAGAGGAGGTTGACGAACAAAACACTCTAGTGGAGATGTAGGCATAGTTGTGGAAGTTACAGGAGGAAGTGGAAAAAATACTGAAATGTGTTGAGGGGAATAAGTAAAGTGATAGGGACCGGGATAGGAAAGGGGCTGAGATGGGCTTAGGGGATCAGAGGCCCATTAGGGTCATTAACTTGCAATAGAATATTATTTTTTAGGAGTTGGGGGGGGGGTCGATGGGGGCTGGACCAAGTAAATGGACTGAGACTCGAAGGACTGGGCTAGAACATAAGGGGGCCTTGGGGAGAAATCAAGTGGGCCAATAGGCTGGGCCTAAGCCCTTATGGCGTTATGATGGGAGAGCCCAACCCGTGTGGAGAGTACATAAGGAAGGCTCCAGCTAATGGCGGAAAACTTGTCGCGAAGCAGGTGGATAACAGAGAATCCGTCGACAGGGACATAAAAGACGCAGGAGACGGTGATGCAGCTGCCGGTAGATGGCTAGCACATGCCGTGTGTTCAAAAAATGACGGCAGAGATTCCAATGAGCATTTCTACACCTCCGTGTGCTGCGTCACCGT
This sequence comes from Juglans regia, assembly GCF_001411555.2. NCBI lineage: Eukaryota > Viridiplantae > Streptophyta > Magnoliopsida > Fagales > Juglandaceae > Juglans > Juglans regia. Next base: position 11,587,545 of record NC_049906.1, on the reverse strand, counting down.
CGAGAGGCAGCCAAAAAGTGCCGATGGGATGTGGGGGTGATGGGTTTACTCTTGTGAACACTATTTCTGAGCTTCTCGATGACTATGAGAGAGACGTAAGGGAAGGGACGTGTGTGGATGATTCTGGCAGTGAAGAGTTAACTCTTTCTAAGGAAGAAAATAACCAGAGACTTATCTAGGTGCTAAGTGGGCCTGTTGGGGAGGGTGGAAACCCTTTCGGGGAAGAGACTCAGGTTTTGCCAATGGAGTTTAGAGTAGGTGAGCCCATCCCTCTAAAGTACATGTTACCTAAGCAGTCTAGTGTTTCTGATTGGGTATTTCACAAGATGAAGTAAATACAGTAGTGTGTGGGGATGGAGTGTGAAGGGTTCGAAGAACAATTTATGGCTCTTCTTACCACATTGAAGTGGGGCACCAACAACACAGGAAAGCTGGATAAAAAAAACAGCGAGAGCTTAAAAGCTTAACATGGTCGATGAATTATGAAGGTAGTTCCAGCAGGGACAGGTCAAAAGGGAAGGGGCTGACCTTCCCTCAATAAAACCCAAAATTGGGTCATGGAATGTCTGCGAGCTCAACGAGTTTAATAAGCATCTTCAAATAAGGAACTTGTTGCATGAGTGGAAGGTAGACATTGTTTGCTTACAGGAGACAAAGATGAAATTAATTACTAGAAGAGTTGTACGAAGTTTATGGAGTTGTGTACAAGTGGATTGGGTGTATTTGGCTTCAAATGGGGTATCAGGAGGTGTGTTGGTGATGTGGGATAGATGGGTGGTGGAGAAAAGAGAGGAGTTCATAGGGGCTTACTCAGTAGCATGCTCCTTTATGTGTGTAACGGATAACTTTTTGTGGGCCTTTGCAGGTGTATATGGACCAAACTTAGACAACAACAGAAAACTATTGTGGGGAGAATTAGTTGGAATACATAGTTTTTGGGACCTCCCATGGTGCATTGGTGGAGATTTTAATATCATAAGATTTTCAAGTGAATGTTCGGTAAATAGAAGAGAGTGGGCAACAATGATAGAGTTCTCAGAGTGCATCTTTGATTTAAACTTGGTGGATCTGCCACTAGCGGGGGGTTCTTTCACGTGGTCGAATAATCAGACGGGGTCTCAACTGGATAGATTCCTTATATGGCCGGAATGGGAGTCATTTTCTGGATGTTTGGCAAAAGAGAATGCCTCATTTTTGCTCAGATCATTGGCCTATCATGCTAGATTGTGGTGGCATCCAAAGAAGGCGCAGGAATTTCAAATTTGAAAATGTGTGGCTGAAATTTGAAGGCTTTGTGGATAGGGTTAGACAGTGGTGGGCATCATATTAGATACAGGGGACCCCTAGCTTCACCTTTACGGGTAAACTGAAAGCTTTAAAAAAATATTTAATGCTTTGGAACATGCAGTCTTTTGGTGATATAGGGGAACGCAAGAAAAGCAAGGGGTTGGAGATTCAGGAGTTAGAGAGGATACAAGAGGACCAGCCTCTTACACAGGAAGAAGTGGCTCGGAAGACAGTGTTGGTGGCAGAGCTTGAGAGGATTATTTTATTAGAAGAGACCTCTTGACGTAAAAAATTAAGAGCATTGTGGTTAAAGGAAGGAGATAGCACAAAGTTTTTCCACCGAATAGCCAACTCTCATAGAAGAAACAATAACATTGAGAAGGGTATTTTGAAGTATTGGGGAAGATAATTACAAAATCCCAAAATGCTTTTGTAAAGGGTAGACAAATTCTTGAAGTAGTTCTTATTGCTAATGAATGCCTTGACAGTAGACTGAAAGTTGGCACTGCAGGTATTATTTGCAAGTTAGACATGGAGAAGGCGTACAATCACGTTAACTGGGATTTCCTTCTTTATCTTCTTGGGCGATGTGGTTTTGGGGAGAGGTGGCGGTCGTGAATTGACTGGTGCATATCAAAGGTGAAATTCTCTATTTTGATAAACGGAAGCCCAGTTGGCTTTTTTCATAGTACACAAGGTTTACGACAAGGAGAGATCCGTTGTCCCCATTACTTTTTATTATTGTGATGGAGGCGCTAAGCAAAATGACATCGGTAGTGGTTACCAATGGGTTCGTGGCTAGCTTCTCAATTGGTACTCTGCAGAGAGGATTTATTAATATTTCTCATTTTTTATTTTCAAATTACACACTTATATTTTGTGAGGCAGATCTGAATTAGGTTCAAGCACTGAAGGCTCTTCTCTTTTGTTTTGAAGCGGCGTCCGGATTGAAGGTGAGCTTCGACAAATCAGAGATGGTGCTAATTGGAGATGTTTATCACATAAGACGGTTGGCCAACACTCTAGGGTGTAAGATTGCCTCTCCCTATGACTTACCTTGGACTCCTGTTGGGGGCTACCTCAAGAGCGTCTTTGTTATGGGACACAGTGATTGAGAAAGTTGAGCGGAGACTGGCAGGATGGAAGAGAATGTACCTATCAAAAGGTGGTAGGATTACCTTGATTAAGAGTACATGATCTAATTTACCTATCTATTTTTTGTCTCTATTCCCTATCCCTGCAAGTGTGGTGGTTCTAATTGAGAAACTTCAACGTCTCTTGTGGAGTGGAGTGGGGAAGAAGTTCAAATTCCACCTCGTCAAGTGGGAGAAGGTATGTTGCCCTATCTCCAATGGTGGTTTGGGTATTAGAAATATGAGAATTTTTAATCAGGCGCTACTTAGCAAATGTTTGTGGAGATACAATAAGGAACCAGAAGCCATATGGAAGTTGGTGATTGAGAGCAAATATTAAGGATTATGGAGAGGATGGTGTAGGGGCTTATGAAGTTGGGTTGTGGAAACGCATAAGAAGAGGATGGGAGGTATTCACTAGACACACAAGATTTCTTGTGGGTGAGGGTTCCAGGATTAAATTTTGGAGTGATATTTGGTGTGGTAACAGTGCTCTACAGGATGTATTTCCTTCACTTTTCCAGTTTACAAGTGTCAAAGATGTTTCAGTGGTTGAAGTCATGGTGGTAGCGGGGGAGCAAATCCAGTGGAATATCAATTTTAGTTGGGCGGCACAAGATTGAGAAATGAGCAACTTTGAAGAATTTTTCAGCCTCTTATAGTCCATAAAACCAAGCAACCAACAGGAAGATATGTTGTGGTGGACACCTGCAGATAAAGGTTCTTTCTGGGTTTGCTCTTACTACAAGTTCCTCACACAAGAGCCCAATATTCAGTTTCCATGGAGAAGGCTATGGAGACATAAGGCACGACCCAAAACATCCTTTTTTGTGTGGACAACTTCCTTGGATAAGATCCTCACAACTAACAATTTGAGGAAACGGAGGGTGATCATTGCAGATTAGTGTTGCATGTGTAGGATAGGGGGCGAGTCGGTGGACCATCTCCTATTACATTGTGAGATAGCTAGGGTGTTATGGAATGAAGTGTTTAGTGGACTAAACTTGGCTTGGGTTATGCCCAAGACAGTGGTGGCAGTTTTAGCCAACTGGACAAATCTAAGAGGCATTCAACATATTAAAGCTATGTGGAAGATGGTCTCCATATGTGTCATGTGGTGTTTGTGGCAGGAGCGCAATAAACGAACATTTGAAGACAAGGAGAGATCACTGGAGGAACTAAAAGATTTTTTTATTAGAACTCTATGTACTTGGGCCATTGTTGTTGATTTTAATGGCACAGATCTACATGATTTTCTTGTCTCTATTGCGCCTACTTAAGATAGGGCATACTTTATGTATTTGTACTGGGCTATGCCTATTTGTTGATTAATAATACTTATTTACTTATCAAAAAGAAAATATGTTTTCGTCATTCTTTTGGATAGATTTGCAACTCTTGCAGCTCGAATGGAGCAGTACATCCAGGGACAATCTCGGGATTTGGTCGATCAAGCATACACAAAATTTGTGAGTGCTTTCTTCTCTAAGATGTATTTGTGTTATTGTTGCATGAACAGTACACTGCACATAACAAGGTAATGGTTTTATCTCAAAATTCAAATGCAGGAGTGCGGATTGTTGGTTAGAGATGTGTTCAGTTGAGTGTGTTCATTCATTTTTGGAATGGAAACTCAAGTACCATTAGCACTATGTCTAAGCATTAACCTAGATGGATTCATTTTTCTTGTGGTAGTTAGCAGTATTGTGCATCAAAATAATCTAAAATGACCATCCAGCAAGGAGATATTTGCGTGCTTGTAGAACCAGATTAGAGCTTGAGTCAGAGATGTGTATGCGATTGATGCTTCACCTGTATAGTGATTGTATCATAGAATACATCTGAGAGTGTTTTACAATAGGAAGCCCAAATGAATACTGGCCTTTCAAGAGTACTTATATCACCTTTATCCCCTTTCTTTTCAGTGATAAAACCTATTACAAGAAATGAAAGGGGAAACGGCAATGTACGGAAGAAGTATAAAAAGGAAAATATCATTTTTACTGCATGTCCATAACCCATTCTAATTAGGTCATTTCATTCAAATACTAAATCAACCTAATATCAATAGTAGTTATTCGATTAATTCATTAAGTATTAACTGTTGTCTGTTGGTTGCTTATAAAAAAAAGTATTAACTGTTGGGTTCTTTGAGAGTAAATAAATTTTTCTCGACTTTCTGCTGATTTTCTGATTATTCGGGATGGGAGGTAGTGGTGAACCCTATTTTCCACCCAACTGCTCACCCAAACAGAAACCTGTGCAAATGGGGAATTTTTCTTTAATGTTAAATACCTTGGTCTGTATCTCCATTTCTTTACTATGAAATACAAGCATCACTTTTTTTTGAAATACAAGCATCACTTGGTGAAACCTTTACCACCAAATCATATATCAACTCGAGATGAGGGATGCTCTTGGTCTGCATTCCTGAAAAAGTGGCCTGCTAGTGTGAAAATTGTTGTTGATGACTTCTTTTGCTTGTTCATTTGGTTTTTGTATTATGGGGGATGATATTTGTTAGTTTTTTTATATATAAAACAGATTTCTTGTGATGGGGTCTGGTTATAAATTAGTCTGTCCTGTATTAATATGTTCTTAATAATAGGAGTTATTTTGACAGGTTAGCATAATGTTTGTTACGTTGGAGAAAGTTTCACAAACAGATCCAAAATATGCTGATATGTTTCTGTTAGAGAATTATGCAGCTTTTCAGAACAGGTATGTTTTTTTAAAATAAAATTTCCATAGCTAATGTTGATCTACATGGCGTTTTTCAAGGTAAAAAAATTTTGCTTCTCAATCTCTATCTGGTTTACTTAGCTGATTAGAAGCACTTGAATGCAGTTTGTATGACCTAGCCAATATTGTGCCTACATTAGCCAAATTTTATCATCAGGCAAGTGAAGCTTATGAACAAGCTTGCACACGTCATATCACTGTGATTATTTACTCTGTAAGTAATCCACCTTTATTGCCTCTATCTGGTTTTCAACTTTTGATACATTCCTCAACATTTTATTTGGGAGGCCTCATCCTCATTCTGGCTTTTGCAGCAATTTGAAAGACTCTTCCAGTTTGCTCGAAGAATTGAGGATTTGATGTACACATTCGCGCCAGAAGAGGTTAGTCTGCTGGTGATCGTATCATCCTACGTTCATAGGTTGATAAGCAAGTTCCATCAGACAGTCTCAAAATATGCATCACTGCTGCTTTTGTAGAAGTAATCACTGTATGTAGATGTACTCTTTGGAATTACGCTTCAATTTAAAAAAAAATCCACACATACATGTGTTTGTGACCAATGACCTATGACCAATAATTTCATAATTTGCTTAAGATGCATAGGATTCGTCTCCATAAAGATCATCTCAAGGTAGAGGATTCTGGAGCAGCATTGCATTCCTAAATTAGACATGGAGTTTAATAGTATTGTCAGTTTATGCCATTTGGGATTTCTGTCATGATCTTCTGTTCAATGAATTTCAAAACTGTCCACGGTACTGTTTTCCATGTTAAGATGTAAATTTGTGAGTAGGGATGGTTCTATCACTAAGGTAATGTAGCTCTAGTAGTATTTTATATATGGGTGTTTTAATGAACTGTTTGGTGGAAGCCTTAGCCATTTTCTTATCAGAAAAACTATTAAATAAATTTGTGGTAGCTGTTTCTTATTTTATTGATTTAGGTGCCCTGCATTTATTAATCTGCTCAACTTTGTGGCTTACTTCATATGCCTTCACAAATTTTAGATTCCATTCCAGCTTGGGTTATCAAAAATGGATCTCCGGAAGATGTTAAAATCTAGTGTTTCTGGGGTAAGTGGCTACTGCTTGATTATCCCTTCCTCTCAAACTTGACTTGGTACCATCAAAAGATAATATCATTGCTTCCATGATACAGGTTGACAAGAACATCAGTGTAATGTATAAAAAATTGCAGAAGAATTTAACTTCAGAGGAACTTTTGCCTTCTTTATGGAATAAGTGCAAGGTAAGTTGGAGCCTCTCTATTATAAATATGTTCAGGGCTGTTTTGCATGGTCGTTGGCATAATGTCATTCAGATCTGTTGAACTCTAATACTCTGTTACTGCATCGAGTAGAAATCTGATTGATTGCCGTTAAAAGTACATAGGAACCAAACATTAAAACATAAATACTGGGACAGTAGAAGAACGGAAAAAGAAAGGGAAAGGAAGCTTGTGCTGGACAAAATTTCCTCAAGCTAAATATTGACTCTCAAGTCTTGCAGTTAGGGGTATAAATGTGCCGAGTTTGAGCAAGTGCTGAGTGGTCAAACCCCATTTCGTTTAGTTTTTATTCGAACACGAGTCGAGCTCGAACTTTTCATCGAGTTAGATTTTATATTCACGAGAGCTTGCTTAATATTCAAGCAAGTTCAAGATTGTTCACGAGAAATTTCATTTAGATAAAATAGATTATTTATATTGTATTTTAACTTTATCTAACAATCTTGACAAGCAAATTTTTGACTTTTCGCTAATATCTTTGTACAGTTTGTATATACATATGTTAACATTTAGATTCATAAGGATTCAAGTAAATGAAATAGCTCCTCGAGTTTATTAAAAACAGTACTATAAAAAAACAATAAATACAAAGCTCCACGAGCTGAGCTTTGTAGGAGTTGTATCGTTAATAATCGATTATAATTTGTGATCACAAATAGCTCATTTAATAAACGAATTGAGCTAAACTAGAGTTTGGCCGAGTTGATCTCGAGCGGTTTGTTGAGTAGTATTATTTATTTTCAGCCCTACTTGCAGTCATAAATGGGCAACATTGTTGTCTTGATGGTATTAGTTGTATGGCCAGGGAAACTAAGCAAGAGAGAAATAGGCCAGGGGTATACATCATCCAATGGTACGGTGCATTAAAAAATAAAGCCTTGAGATCTTCGATGGTCCTTGTGTTATTTCTGTAACTTTAACATTTATTTCCTATATGCTGCATGACAGATCGTGATAATTTTCCACATGCTCGCACTGTGATGGCCACCAACCTTTACCTCCCCCTTCTAGCATTGGAACAGCTCTACCCCTGTCTAGGCATCACCCAACTTAGGCCATTGAGGCTAAAAACAGCTTTCCATAATGCGGTAACTGCCCCACAGTGAGTAGAAGATAATAGATTTCCCATTTCTCTTGCACATACAACAATATTCTACAACCCATCACTTCCTTAGGTTTACCAACGTCAGAATCTTCCGAAGTGCAACTATCCAAATTCCAAACAAAGAAAGCCGAGTTCAAGGGAACTTTGCTCCTCTATTATATAAGTTATAGCCATTGTGGATTACTGTTCATTTGTTTATGGATGTTCAGAAATTAATTAATGTTATGTTGACATTGGGAGTTAATTTACTTTTTTGGGTTTGATTCTTAACCGGCTAATGTTGGATATACCATTAATGTGATTAGCATGTTGCTGTTGACAATGTTTTTTTATTTTGCCAGAAGGAGTTTCTAGATAAGTATGAAAGTTTTGCTCAACTTGTTGCAAAGATTTACCCCACGGAGACCATTCCATCTGTTGTAGAAATGAGAGAACTTCTGGCCTCCATGTAGAGAGAGTTCAAATTGTATAATCTTGAATAGTTTCTTTTTCAGTAAATAGGTGTTTTAGCCTGCTGTCATCATTCTTTAGTACATTTTTTCATATAAATTTGATTTGTTGGACAAGCATTTCAGGTCTCTCTCATATCAGCATAGGTTGAATAAAAGTCAGGTATAATAATCACAGCGGGTGGTATATATTGTTCATATATCTGTACATGCTTTGTTGTTGTTCGAACTTCATTTTATCTTCCTGCCCCTGAATCTCTCTTTTTTCATCTTTTTTAACCATGCTTTTTTTCACTAATATATCCGTACTCTTCAGTATTGTAGCATATATTTTTTGTTGCAAAAAATCTACTCAACCTCTGGTTCCCTAACCGCACGCCACACTCCTGACGTGGCCAAATCCGGTTCTTCTCTATTCTTCTCCACGTCACAGTTTAGCATCCATCCCACGAGCTGCTTCATTCTCGAGTTTCTCTCACCCTCATTCTCCCTCAGTCCTCTCTCACTCTTGGTTTTTCAGAGACCTGTCATGTGATACCCCCGTATTCACATGTACTTTGACTAAGTAAATTATTGCACTTATTAAGATTATAAACTTTCTTGTTTTAAACTTCAGATGATTTACGTTATATTATTTTAAGATTTTTAATTGTTAATTCAATGTGTTTTCTTGTTATTAAATATTGTTCATTATTTAAATTGCACTTTATTTTAAATTAGTTTATTGTTGAATTTAATTATTTTATTTTTATTTAATCACTACGTTTGAATTATTTTATTTAACTTGCTGTTTCGAAATTGTTTCCGTTGGATAATTTTTGGGACCCAAGTTGTGAGTTTTGAACCTCATTTCTTTCCCTACATTTTCCTTTTCCTTTTCTTTTTCTTTTCTTCTTCTTTTTCTTTCTTCTTCTTCCTTTCCCTCCTGTGCGACCCTGCCCCCTTTCTCTCCCGTGCGTCTTTTTCGTTCCGCCCAGCCCCCCCGCCACCGTTCTGTCGTGACTTGCACCGCCCAGCCCAGCAGCTCCCCCACCCACCGGCGACCTTCCCCCTCCGATCTCAGCCTCCCTGGCGCCGCCATTAGCTTCCACGCGCCACACGAAGCCGCGGCCTTCTCTTCACTCCAGCGCCGCCGTCGCACCACCGTTGGCCACCATTTCTTCACCACTTCATCCTCGACCTCCAAGCAACTCATTGGACCCAACCCCACCTCCGATCCGTCACCGGTGAAGCACATCCAACTCCATTTCCGTTTTGGGTATTTTTGGCCTTAAACCACCCTTTGCGCCGCCACCCACGGCCAACCATCACCACCACTAGCTTCACCGACATCCCTAGGCCCTACCCTATCAATTTCGGATCTTCGTTTGCACCCGTTGAAAAGTGGGTATCTGTGACCCATGGCCACAGTGTATTTTGCACTGTTCCGCAGCTGTTTTTCCACTTCTTGCACGTCCATGATCCTCCAGAAATTATTATATAGTATTGTAAGTATTTTCTAAAGAATTCTCGTGAATTTAATGTATTTTTGCACTAGCACATTACACTGTATTTAATTGCTGATTGGTTTTGCCAGACTGAGTCCGATGAGTAATGGGGTTGATTGGATTGGGTGATGGAGTTGTTAGTATGATTAGTTTAGACTATGAGATTTGCTGGCGGTTCGGGTTTAAATTTTGGTGTTTTGGTGTATGACGTGAGTTGTGACGGATATTGGTGATTTTAGAAAGTGATGATATATTTTGGGATTATGAAGGTTTTAAGTATGAGAAATTTAAAATAGGTTATTTAAGAAGTTTAGGCTTAAATATCGAAATACATGATTGATTGGAAACTTACGAAAATTACGTGATTATCTTTATAGGTGACGATTTATAGTCGACTCGACATATTCGAGGAAAATTCTAGAAAAGTTAAGTCGTCCAGGTAAGCGGGATTCCTATGCTAGATTTGCATAAAAAGAAATGAACTGAGGTTGGTTTGTAAAAATGTGCATGTTGTTTTAAAAAGAATAAGTGGAAAACAACCTCAGTATATGTTTTGCATTCCCTCATGAGATACGTATGAAAGAGAAAAGAAATATTTTTGACATGAAATGTGTAGACATGAGCAATATTTGACATGTTTCTGAAATATGCAAAAGAGCGAATATGATATCATTGAAAATTTTATGCATCTGATATGAAATGATTTGGATCTGTTTTTGATCAAATAGAAATGATATGAATATGTTTCGCACATGTTTTGATATGATATGGATATGATAAAACTTTGGCATACTTATCTGTTATGAATATGATTCTGATATGATGATACTGTTCACGCGATATGGTTGGTACCACCATGATATGATAGAGTGCACCCACTTTGGAAACAAAGTGGTCTTTTTATGTGTTCTTTCCTGTGTGCACACTCGGGGCTCCGAGATTGAAAAAGGGGAAGTTCACCACATGATACACGCCTGGTTTGGCCACCGGGGATAGCACAACCCTACCACGGGGATTAAACATGGTATACGATATGATATGATAAAATGAAGATGTTCAGTTATGTTATGCCAAAGCACTTTTGAATATGAAATAGATTCTTAAATATGAATTGTTGATTGAGTATGAAATGATTGAAAAGTCGCTCTGATTTTCTGATAACGTTTTCTGAGATCTGCATATAAAAATAAAATGTTTTGTTTCTGCATATTGAACTTTCTGAAAAGGCTCATGTTTACATGCTAGTATATGTTCTCTGATTACTGAGTTGTTGATAACTCACTCCTTATCTCCACCATCTTTTTCAGATGATTTGAATGTTTCAGTTGAGGATCAAGGATATGGAGTATGGGTGAGAAGAGTTAAGAATAATGGTTTAAGCATAAAAGGTTTATATGGGTATTGAAAATTTTCATTCAGTAAGTTTGTTGTGTTCTGATGTTGTGATTTGTCGGGAGATTGATGTTTATATTAAGACTTTGTCTTGTCTTAGAATCGTTATTCTGGAGTAAGTGACGTAAATATATGAGTATTTTGTGCGATAGAGAAAAATTAGAGTATGTACTATGTGGAAGAAAAATGATTTTTAAGTGACATGAGTTAACTCTCCGGACCCTCGGGAACGGGGCGTTACATGTCACCCTTGCTCGTTCTCACTCAGACCTCTCAACTCTCCCTCTTCTCCCTCTCGAACCTCAGACACTTCTCTCTCACGCCTTCTTTCTCACTCCGAAGCCCTCACCCCATTCAGTCCCGAACCCTAGAAAAATTCATCCTCTCACTCGACGTAGGACTCTCCGTCTAGATTTGTTGGAACATCTAACTCGAAGTCATTCTCTCCCTGCTCTCACTCGACAAGTACTCTCCGTTTGGGCACAGGTATGTTTTTTTTTTTCCAATTCGTTTTAAATATCTACCTTTGTGTCAATGTTGCGTCTCTCTCTCTCTCAGAGTTTTTGCATTTTTTTTGGAGACACTTTAATGGGACTCACTTCTCAGTCGCACATGTTTACCCATTAAATTCAGGAAAGTCCCTCAACATAGTTACTGGTAACTACAAGTATGTATCAGTGTCCTTTTCCTTTCTTCAAATTTTGGGAAGCTCTGAATTCAATTGTTACAAGCCATTTATCATTTCTATGGAATGCACAAAAGCAAAAGCCGACTGAAAACCCTAGTATTTTTTTTACTCCTAATTAAAAACCCTTTAGATTGTTTATTACACAAAATCTTTGTTCTAGCTAATTGGGCACGTTGGCCGGAGGGAACGAATATTTGTCAGAAGAAATTTGGAACTCTCGGAGCTCTAAGCCAAGGAGTTCCTCTCATGACTCATCCGCGATGTTCGAATATGGATTTGTTTGGGCGACTACCAAGCCATATTCTGGTGGCGGATTAGGAATATCTTCTACCTCTGAATGTGGATATATCCTATGTAGCACGAAGTAGGGCAATTTTTTTTTCATTTTATTTTGTTTTTCCTTTGAACACTACTTATTAACATCTCTAATATTTTCAGCATTTATAATTATATGCTTATGAATTTCAACTATTTTGATCAATGAGTTTTAAGAAAAGCATTAAAAATTTTGTTCCATGAGAATAATGTGATGCCCTCGAAATGGACTTTATTTTTGTTTTTCCTTTGTAAAAAGTTTGTGGTGAGAATTGGGTACCAACAAAATTTGGTAAAGTATTAAGTTATTTCTTATTAATTATGTGAGCAAAAAAAAAAAAAAAAAAATTGATTGAGCTTACATCCACCAATTTCTCATTTAGATTGTTTGCACTCTTCCTTTCTTGTTGTGCTTTGCTATTTGCTCTAGCTACATGAGATCCTCTTGTCACTCTTCTCCCTCAGTCCTCTCACCCTCGTTCTCCATATGTTATTTTCTGTTTAAATGGATACTCTATTTCTTATGTCAAGTTTACTCTCACCTTGCAATCCAGAAATCCAAAAAACCAAAAACCAAAAAAAAAAAAAAAAAATGAAATATCCTGAAAACACGGAAACTATGAAGTTTTCTTCTCACATTTTACAATACCAGACCTGAAATCTCAATTCCTTTTATGCCTCTACTTGTCTCCGGTGTTGCTTTCCATTTTGCAACTTGATGCGCCTGGAGGTTTGAGCCCAACAGAACTGCTATTTATCTTATGTTCATATGTTAGTGATGAGAAACCCTGTAACAATTTCATGAATAGAGAGAAAAAAATAAGAAGCTTTTTCATGGTGTGCCAAAACAACTCTATCTATCGACAATAACAACTTGCAAGTAGTATAAGTTGTATAACCTTTTTTTTTTTTTTTTAATTCAATAACCCTTATTAACCTTTTGGTTAGAAACTATATAAAAAAAACTCGAAGTTTAAAAAATCAAAAGGCATGCATTAGGAAATTACAAGCCTAATAACTTTTGGAAAGTTTGACGTTTATCAAATATCGTCGAGAAAAAGATGATGTGTATAAACAGAAGCAAAGCTTCGTGCTTCCATACACTTTATATTTAATGGATATCACATCCATAGAACTTTACAGATATTCATAGCTACATATGTTGACATTCATAATTAATTTTGGGTTCCCAACAAATAGTTATAGTCAGTTCAATTTGCAAAACTGCAAAGATATAGCAGTATGAATAAGACCATCCTAGCCATAGAAGAAATACAAAACCAGCGTGCACTCTTACAATAGTCTACAACCAATATCATGCTGAGGAAATAATGCTCATTTCTACATACAACAACAACATCAACAACCAATAATTCCTCATTCTTCTAGCCTGAATATTGGGTCACTATGAAGCAGCACAATCATAACCTTGAATTGCTTTCAAAAGGAGATTTCACCCAAGTTCTTTTAAGTTGATCCTAAAGTAATCCTAAATTAGTTAGAAACTTTTGCAGTGTTTTGCGACCCAATTGCATGTCATTTTGCAATACATTATTGTTGATTTATTCTGAGTAAGACTGCTCTTCTCTTTTTGGTAAATGAAACTTTTGTTCAAATTCTGTCTCAAGCTTTTCTTCCTCGTCATTGAAAATTCTGGAAGGTGCTTCAGCATATGGTTGTTTATTTTCTATTTATTTTCTCATGTTATTATTTTGTTTAGAAGAATTCATCAAAATTCATGTCCACATCTAATGTAATGTAATAATTGAGTATTCTAGAAGAAAATCATTTCGAGATTTTTTCATTTTTTACATATCAAATCCATGTTCCACTAAATTAAAGTAGTCTGAAAAACATGGACATCGTTGAAATATTGCTTTGTTGTAGCATTATATATTGCTTAATCTTTGTATTGCTAAAGCAGGAAACATCGTCCATATTTTACCTAAATTTTCCTGATATTTTTTCTGTTTAGTTCTATATCGCTTAAATTTTTCTCTTATTTTGTTTTGTTCTGTTTTTTTGGTATGCTAAAGCAGTGATAGAACTAAGGTTGGATCAATATTTATTTATTTCCTCTGTTGTGGAGTTTAGATGGGATACCAAACTAGATCCTGTTGAAATTCAGGATTGTGGGGTTGGATCTTTAAATTTCGGTAATTTTAAGTCGACTTAGGTTTATCTAGAGAATGAGGTGATGGGCAGGTTCATATAATCGTTTTGGGAATTGTCTCAAGTACTATGCCTTGTTTTGTTTTGAAAGACATAAATATTTAATAGGAATCGGGACTTTAGATAGTTTTTGGTGTCGTGCTTTGATTGCCAGAATGCAATACAATTCGCTTGTTGTTAGCATTTTAACTGTTTTTGCTTGTTAGCATTTTAACATGCATTTTATCTAGTTTTAGATAGATTTTTACTTGGTTTGAAAAAAAAATAATGTCAAATTGATGTGAACAATAGATGCACCCAGATGTTTTCTTCCCATACCTCTATTCTATCTGCAAATTGGTGTCATACTTGCCTCGTGGTTTATATGATGTTTGATATTCTGCTCCTACCGTCTAATAATTCTGATAATGAAGCGTGTGGGTAATAATTCAGTGTTGCACTTAAAGTAGTCATCTGTCAATCATCACATAGATCAACTATGGCATCGAGTCAATCATCATCATGTGTAGTTAATGATCTTGAAATGGAATCACCAAGTTGTTGGTGTGGTTTGAAAGCGTCATTAAAGATCTCCCACATCCACAAAAATCCTAGAAGGAAATTTTGTACTTGTCCGAATTATGAAAACGGTAAATAATTTGCCAACTTTTGTATTGCTTTTGAATGCATGTACAAAATTATTTATACATGAAGATTGAAATTCTTGAATTGTACACAGGAAGAAACAAGATGTCAATTCTTCATTTGGGCAGATATACTTCAATCAGTAGTATCTGAGAAAAACCTGACGAGAGAGAATGAAATTCGGAAGAGGGAGGATGCTTTATTGTTGCGTGAGTATGAATCTCAAAAAGAAAAGGACAAACTAATAGAGAGAAAATGCTGAAGAAGCAAGAGGACGAACTTCGAAGAAGGATAGTAGAGAATAGGGTTGTACCTATATTGTTGTGTCTATATTGGATTGTATCTCTTGTAATAGTTTTTGGTTGGTTCTGAATGTAGATGTATCATGTTAGTTTTAAATGTAAATTGAATGATCGGATCCTAACATGTATGATATATTATCTATGAAGTCTAATTATGACAGCTTATATGGATAGAAGTAAAACTTAGTGCTCTTCATGCTCATGTTTTCACATGTTTCATCAAGTTTTTTGGTTAACTATTTCTTGTCCATTTTTATCTTCCTTCAAATGAAAAATACAAGCGTTATTTAAATTTTATTTGTGTTGTCTCAGATATGTGCCCATATCGATGTTATGTAAGTCGATGGAGATTTTGCAAAGTCATAGAGATGGTGAAGACATGTGGAGATGCAGTTGGTGTTGCTTGTGTAGATTCTAGGCTAGGAGTTTGGACGTTGGTGTGTAAACACTTGTTTCTTTGTAGGGATGTTGTATTGTAATTTTTTTACATTTTGTTGATGCTATAAGTTGACCCATTTTATTGTGTCAATGCTTGCACATTCTTGACACCAGGGTGGTTGCACTGTTATGTGATTGTGGATGGCTAATTATATATCTGGTTGAGATATATTGGACTGCATACATATATTGCTCATTATTGGTCAGAAGGATTAGAAAATATGATGCAGCACGGAGTATGCTGGACAGACAATTACTAGGAAACTTCATGCCCAAAAATCTATTGAATGAGAATGATGCTGCTAGAAGTCTATCCAAATATCTTGCTCTACGTTTGAGATTTGAAATGGACATGGTGGCCTACTCCCTGTGTGAACTTGAAGGTGGCGCAAGTGAGAAAAAGGAAATTCAAGCCTATAGAGAATCCATTTTCCTCTGCTTATTGTGCACTTAAAGAACTCAAGGTATGGGTTCTTGAGGTTTAACATTGTTTTTACGAATGTATATTAGTTTACCAATCTATCTGCCACACTGTATTGCTGTTTGCAGCCCTGTTTCTCCAACAGAGTTAAGAAAGTTGGGAAGATGTCCACTGACTCCAGAATAAGCAGCACTGGTCCTATCTAGACTTGGTTTTAAGCGTTGAACTTACATTTATTTGGCTGGTTCTCATATTTATGGAGAAAAATCCAGGATGGATTCCTTCACCAGCCTCTATCCCAATTTGGTCACAAAGGAAACCATTCTAACTCCCAATGAACATGCACCTTTTAGAAATTTCTCTTCTCAGGTAAAAAACTAGTCTTCTCTGAAAAAGATAGGTTTATATACATACACAGTATGGAAACTCTCTCTTGAAATTCTTGGAAGAACTATTCCTTATATAGCCCACAAGACAAACTGAGAAGTAAGCAATGGGCACCTTGTTCAAAGGATTTAAAGTTGTACGTACTAACTGAATAGGATGCAAATCTCTAATTGGTAGTCGGTGTTCTTTATTTTGAATGCCATGAAATTTTGTCATTCATGAAAGCAAATTATATTGTAGTGCAAGGTTATTTTGCATTAAAATTGCACCATATACTTGCCTAGGAAAAGAATGAATTGATTAACACTATGTGCTGAACTAATTAGCACCATGTACTTGGTAAGTGATCTCGTAAGTGTCACTAATAATCACAGTCCCTTCCCTTATGTCATATGGTATTAATTAAGAGAGTGCATAAGATGGGTGCCTAGAGTTATACGGAACAGGATCCTTTCTATTTCACTTGAAATGGATGGTAATTGATAGTATACATTTACAATCTGGACTCCAATTCTCTACTCACGTTGGTTAACATATTTACTAATGATAAAGAGTTGTTGTGTATGCAGTTAGCTGCACTAGACTTTATTGCATGTGCAACTGCGGATATTTTTGCCATGACCGACTCTGGAAGCCAACTTTCATTCCTGGTGACTGGACTCGGAATCAAAATCATACCTCTTCATCAAATACTTATATTTCATAGCATATAATAGTAACAGTTTTTTGATAAGCAAGTTAATGTAATTATTAAAGAAAAGCTATAAGGGTGCTACCCAAATACACATGAATGTATAGGAGATGCACCTAAAAGCATCTAATGGTCACATAAAATAGAATCTCCAGAACTTTATATGTCACACTAAAATTCTGAGTTCTGCAGACCTGACATCATGTTAGATGCTTAAATTTCTAAATGTTGTTTTCCCCCTTTTGTCTTTATTTTGCAGGGCTCTGTGGGTTCTCTCCCAGTTTAGATGGTTGCTTCTTAGCTCTTCTTGCCAGCATCACCAAAGGGTCTGTGTTGTTCTACAATGTCATGGAGCTACAATCACATTGTGAGGTTACAGAGCTAATATTTCTCCCTTATGAGTGATGAAATGAATTAAAAAACCTGGACTCCACCTCAGTATATTTAACTATCATGATCAAATGCTTTTTTTAGTTGTCACTGTTCTCTCCTTTTTATGACATGATGAGAGGGAACTTTCTAAAAGTGCAGGTTTTGTGTTTGTAGCCATGAAATGGGCAATAATCTAGGATCTACCTTTTAGTTGTTAATATAGAAAGTTCATCTCTCTCTCTCTCCCTCCCATTGTTCCCCTCCTTTCTTCTGTCTCTTAATCCATACTTCTGCTGTTGTTTTCAAAATTTTGAAAGTTCAGGACAGCAGTCACATGAGCTATTATAAGCCTTAGGACATGCAAGATCTTATTTTTGCAGTCTAATTGCATTTTAGGACGAGTGGACCAGAAGTATTAATTGCCTTGAGGCATGGAATGTGGTGAGCTTTAGGAAAAATCTCTCATTATAATTGTGGATAATGATTTGAGTTAATCTTATTATATTCATGAAGGAGCAGATTTTCTGGCTTTTATGCATTTATTTGCTTGTTATTAAATTTGAAACAAAATTTTTTCCTTATGCACTATCTAGTTCATTTCATTTATATTCTTAATCAAATTGAATTTCAGATAGATGCTCATCGTGCACCTCTGGCTGCAATTGTCGGATGTTCCAATGGGATGTACATAGCAACTGCTTCTGAACAGGGAACCATAATCAGAGTCCATTTGGTTTATGATGCAACTAAGGTGGGAGTGGCACAACATCCATTCATTAGGACTTCATACATGTATCTATGGTACTTGATTTATCTATTTAAATCAGGTTTCCAGAGGCTGCCATTACAGATGGTCCACAAGAAAGGCAGAAAGCACATTGAATCCAATGTGGCCCTCACTTTAGAGCTCATAAGAAAATTAATTACTAAAAATTCTTCACCTCAATCAGTAGTATTTGAGAAAAACCTAACAAGAGAGAATGAAATTCGGAAGAGGGAGGATGCTTTATTACTGCGTGAGTATGAAGCTCAAAAAGAAAAGGACAAACTAATAGAGAGAGAAAATGTTGAAGAAGCAAGAGGACGAACTTCAAAGAAGGATAGTAGAGAATAGGGTTGTACGTATATTGTTGTGTCTATATTGGATTGTATCTCCTATAATAGTTTTTGGTTGGTTCTAAATGTAGATGTATGATGTTAGTTTTAAATGCAAATTGAATGATCGGATCCTTACATGTATGATATATTATCTATGAAGTCGAATTATGACAGCTTATATGGATATTCAGTTCAATGTACTGCATGGCAGTTGGCATGATTTTTGGAGTGATATTTGGCATTGACAAATATTTTTTTTATTGATCTTTGGAGTTGGCAATATTTTTGGAGGTAGTTAGCTTTAATTTTGGACTGGCAATGTCTATTCAAATTTGGATGTTGTATGCTTCCAAAGTTGTGGATGCTGCTTACTAGTAGAATTTATTGTATAACAACCGTGAATTAAATGACATCCACATATTTGCTTTTTGGCTTTTGGTTATGTTGGATGTGGAGTGGTTTCTGGGGTTTTTCTCGAGGAAGGGGGGGCTCTCATGAGCAAATAAACCTAATTAGAGATTTGTCAAAGATAGAGAGAGGCAGTACTAGAAGGCAAACCAAGCTATATAAAGTCTCTTGGCAGATTAGATTTGACTATCATAAGCAGTTAAGTAGTTTTTAAAAGCCTAGGTGCCTGTGAATTTAGCTACCGGTTGTCAACATTAAACCAAGTATCATCTGCTGTACATTGTCTGCTGTGACAGTTTCTGCTGATGATCAGCAATTTAGTCCGCCTATTTATTATTTTATTCGATGACCAAAGAGGTGAAGTTTAAAGGTTATTGGTTCTTATATTTAGATCTTCTGAAGTTTATAACTCTATATCAAAATTTGAAAGCATTTAGATTGATAATGTCGTGTTACTTGTAAAAAAGAATAAGATTGATATGTTGTACCAAATGAATGGATTTTTTAACCCATCATGCCTTCCAGGGATATTCAGAAAGCCACACAGAATTTTCTGCAGTCAACCCAACAAGTAGCCAAATACATAACTCAATTTGCTGATTATAATGAATATGGTGGTCCTACTTGTTCGGAAAATATCTGCAATATTTATGCATTTGATCCCTATCCCCCTTCAATTTTTCTTTCGTGGAAACAAACTTTGGAGCTGGTACGAAGATAAAAAGCATTAAAATGATCCCACTTGTCTATATTCCAGATGTGCTTGCTCTGTTTTTTAATGTATATATAATACATATATACATTAACACACCACAACAGCAGCCATTGTGCAGATATTTTTTCATAAAATGCATAAAGATATTTTTCTGAACAAGAGTGACAGTTCATGAGTTCAAGAAGTATCTTTAGTCAACCCAACAACAGAGTTGCATCTTCAGCTTCCTACAACAGTAGCCAAAATGCATCTTCAACTTTCTACAATCATTCCCAAATACATAAATAAAGAAATGCAACTTCAACTTCCTATAATCACTCCCAAATACATAAACAAAATTGAGTTTCAGCTTATACAAAATGTAAAACAAAATCACCCAACAGAACATCGTTTTTAGATTCCCAACATAACACCAACAATACCATATTTTCCTATGTACACTTCCATAACTATTACACAAAATACCCAATGCTACAATTATCAACCCAACAACAAAGCCACGCTCATATGTCGCTCATTCAAATTTCATCGTGTATGCTACATTGGAAACATAAAAGAAACGGTTATTGAATATGATTATCAACCCAACAACAAGCACCCATTTGCTTCTGCAAGATTATCAAGAAGATAGTAAATGCAAAGAGAGACATGTACATATTCCTACACATATCTAATGAACTTTCACAAATATTTAGACTTTCACAAATATTGAAAGCACAGTAGATGCAAACACAAGCTTCTAAATCCCAAGAAAGAAAAGATTTGTGTCATTGGCATGTTATGTTTGACTTCATATGGGATCGGATCCGAGATAATATTCTCTACACTCCCCACAAGAAGTAATATTCACTAAAACGTTGGAGGACTGTTTGACAAATTTTATGCTACTTCACTGGATGTTAAAGCTTTATTGCTAAGACATGTGCTAATGCCCATGGTCGCTACATGGCACAAGTGGAATATGGAGGTGGTGTACAACCTCCATACTCCATGAATGGATGACGCATCACAACCTCAACCAGCTTGATCGGTCACCATGATTCTATTAGTTCACTGCTTTGAACAATACAGTTAAAAAACCAAATATACCAAGGGGCTGGCACTTAATTTACTGGTCCAACCAGGCAGTCTCATCCAATACAGTCCAGGGCAAAAGTTCACTCTAAGACAAACAAAAAAGAAGTCCATATCACTATCAGGGTGAGCCACCACACAAATCTGATTGGATGGTGTGAACGGCAAAAAAATGGGATGCAGGGTGAGTTGGGTTCAAGAACACAAACACAAGAAAAATAAATAAAATAATAAGAAAATATATTTATGTACAAGAGTAGAATACATTTTAAGCCTCTATTTGATGGCTTATACTGTTAAGTAGCTTCCCGTTTTGCATCCCAAGCATTCATTTTCACCCACTTCCAAGATTAGAACAAACCTTAAAAGCATGAACAATACATATAATTCCCAATAAAAATATTATCTACAGCTCTAAAAAAATAATTTAATCAATGATCAATCTGAATCTCAATTACTACAAAGTCCTATAGCAAAAAAAAAATCACTTGAATATAGTCAATACCAAAAGAAAAAACAATTCAAAAAAAGAACTGTTTTTCTAAGAACAAGCAAAACAGAGCGCAACTGTACTCGTAAGAAAACATACCATTGATTCCAGTTGGATATCTAGAGGCATGGTGACATCACAACTCTTTCCTATGTTCATAAATGGAAAACTAGTTTATAAATCAGAAAAACTATAGGCGAGTATGTAAGACAAGATGACTTAAAATCACATCATCAATATTTTGCAACAATCATTGCAACAGTCGGGGATGAAAAGAAGATTGTATTGAGGAAATCGTTGAACTGCACATCAAAGAAACACAAGTTGATGGGGATGATGGTCAGATCAAATTTCATAGAGTTAAGTTAATGTAAATAGTGATGCTAGTGGTGATATGCATAAGTTACTATTCTAAATCAGTACAAAAGCATGGATGAGAAGATATTCGAATATTAGAAGTGCGATCCTTTAAATGCTACTCTTTTTTATAGATTGTAATTTCTCGTGGCTGTTGTGTACAGTTTCAAATTGCAAACTTAAGTACAGATAACGAGACAAACTCACCCATCCAGCACTGGTATGTGCAGGACCATGAAGAGCTTTGGCAGTGTATTCCCTAAAATACTCGGGAATAGCCAAACCCAGGAAGAAGAAAGAGGTTCCTCATCGAGTTCATGTTTGTGAATTGCAGAAATGACAGCCCCACCGAAGCTGAAAACAAAATTATGTCAACACTTGTGCAGAGAAGGGAGAAGAGAAGCTATGAGCATATCACCCACCAACAAGACCAAACAAAACACAATACACAGCAGCAAATATAGTGAAGGGTATTGATGCAAACAAAGCTCCAAATTTTCCTGCACCAAATAAGAAATCAGAGTCAAGTTAAAGGCGAAAACATTAGTCTCAACAACAAGAAGCGTGATTATACAGGCAAGTACATTGAATAATGTATTCTGTCCCTCACCTAGCATAGAGAAGAATATCATAAAACCAGCAGAGATTTGGATATCACAAGCCCATTTTCTTCTCCAGAAATGCCCAGTAAGCTTTGATCCCACCCCCCAAAGGTGATGTGACATTCAGAAACCATTATGAGAATTCCGGATATTGTGTATCATCATCTATCAGTGAGAGTCTTTAGTCTCTTACATTTGATAACATATATTTGACAAGGAGCTACTTTAGCTACCAACCATGGAGCAGAAGAAATGAGATTGGCCCTGTCAGTTCGACAGTTAAGTATGTAGTTATGGGGTATGCAATTTTGGTTTCAGAGATGCCAATAAATAAAGATCTTCTTATCTTGCACCAGACTAGTGACCAGAGCTTTTGAATTGTTTGATCAATATAAGTGAATTCACAATTTGATGTCTACAACACATTCTTGGCTCAGTATTCGTTCAAACTCTCATGTGAGCCCCATTCACATTAAGGTATGATGGACAAGGCTGTGAACAGCGCTACAATAACACTAATCCCCAACTTAGATAGAGTATCACAATAAATTGATTACATACCTCGTCCTTTTCAACCAAAGTAGACTGCACCTTTTTGGAAATTAGTTCTTGTGTTTTCTCATACGGTAAGTTTATACGGTAATTGAGATCACCCTACCAAATATTCTTCTGCAGAAGAAAGTAAAATGATGTTACTAAACCAACTCCTTTTGTTTGATAATATCTGAAACCTATCAAAAAAATATCTGAACCTAAGACGTACCATAACCCCACCTTCCACATCTATCTTCTTTTTCACTTCAACACCCAAAGGCTCATAAGTAAAACATGTTTTGCAGTGTTTCTGCAGTAAGTTTCTTCATTAAAATAAAAAATGTCAAGATAACTACACCTTACTGTTAAGATCTCCACCTCTTTCTCTTTACATGGCCCGGTAATCTAATCACATATGGGACTCACCTAAGATATGATGAGTTTAGCAGTCAGGATACTTCGATGAATTTCTAACACTTGACATCGCGGTATAACTTGGGTTTTAAAACAAACAAATAAAAAAATTCCTAGATTTATTTCAAATATATGGCTTTGAATTATCATATTAAGATGCCCTTGTTGTTCACAATATTTTAGTTGCATCCTACTCATGACTAACATATATGTCCCATGTCTCATCTTGGTATTAAGGATGAATGCTGGTTGCAACAAACAAAAATATTTAAGCTTTCCAGAACAATTTATTTACACCCGTAACTTTTTACCTGATCAATCTTATAGCTAGAACCATGGATCGCCTTTATAACATCATTTATCAAGTTGATGTTTCCGGAGTTAAAAAATGCAATAGAGAACTTCTTTATTGCAAGCTTAGAGATCAACCCTGCATTGTCCTGAGCAGAGAATGTCTTACAAAAACAATCACTAGTTTGATAGGTAAAGAATAAATGCCAGAATTCTTAAACCAAAATTGTATACCTTTACTACTACATAGGCCTATTTGAGTAGCCTTCCAGCTATTAGAATGTGCAGAATCTTCTCATGAAGGGCCTTGCACATCGTTCTCTTACTATATCTCAACATATTGTACACAGAAAAAGCTTCTGAATGTGCTTTTTTCTTTCCAAGATGAAACATTAAAGTGGAACAAAGTTCCTGCAAAATAAACAAATGGAAATGAACATTTGTAGTTACAAGCTGTAGTTAATTGAACCATATGTTACCTGGACTAGGATAATATACAAAGGCAGGGAAAACAATCTGTGGGGTTGTATAATTATTTTAACATAACTGAGGGAGATAGAGAGAGAGAGAGGCAACAAAGTAAAATAGTTTTGCTCTAGAATTATTATGTAGAAGTTACAAATTCAATAAGGTCGTACCTCCTCTGGTTGGTAACCTCTATTTGTGCATGTCCTCCATTGTCCTGTAAGCAAGCAGATACAGCTTCTCCTTACAGAAATAGTTGATAAGGATATGAAAAGTTTTATAATCTGGACTGATTGCTAATCCATCCATTTTCCTTAGCATATGCATTACGCTTTCCATTTCACCTACTCTACAGTAAGCACATAGCACTGTATTCAACATAACCAAGTCATATCTGTCATAGGTGGCTTCAAAATCCCTGGCTATTTTTGTTCACAAAGAAAATACCAGTGCATAATACAATGATTGAGTACAAACAGTGATGTTGGTTTACCCTTCTAGCATTGTGAAATGATGCTTCGATACTCTAAAGATGGTTAAATATGAAACAATTATGGTTAGGAACACCATGGGATTTCCTGGATGTGCTTGTTGCAACTTGAATTAACCTACACCTGATTTTCTATATGCGCATAGGAAAAAAAGCATAACTCAAATGCACCACATCTAATTTTCTTACCCACCCAGTATGTGTTATAGCATCAGTAGGAGGTTTGCATTAGTTAAAACTCATACAGGTATTATGTTAGTTTCTCACGCTTACCAATAGCAGTAATATTTAGCTTTTGTAAACTGGTACCCTGCAATGTAGCTGAAAATAGTAAACAAAACGCATCAAAGTGCTTCCACCATATTTGCTTTCAAACAAAATGCCCAAACTCTATCTTCCTTCCACCATAGTTCACAAAAGATTGAGATCTCCAAAATACAAATACACAATTAGCAGGCCCATGCTCAACTCAAACTCAAGGACAATATGTATGCTAAGTTCCATGGGGCAAGCTTGGCGTAGCCTGAATATATTCAAAATGTCAAAATTATTACTGAGATTACATTAAAAACAAAAAAATATATATTCCTAAAGGTGGGAATAACCTCACACCTCATCATTGGCCAGAGGCCTTACTTGTGTTATAGTACTACACTAGGTTAGGATAACAACCTCGTCAACAGTAGCAGCAACTTCTGACACCGGGAGGTCAACATTATGTGATTCATCGTCAAAAAGATTCCTGTAAGTCTAAATTGGAAAATAAAAATTAACATCTATTAGGAACAATATATGTATGCAGTCTAATATCTACACAACTGACAATGAAAAATGTAATACCTATTTCTTCATTCTTTTCCTTGTAGCCTTCTTGACCATCGGGACCTTTCTTCTCATTGGCAGTCTCCCTTTCTCCGAACAACATGCAGGCTTAATATTGTCTTATCCTTATTGCCGACCACGTTTTCTTTTAACTTTGTTGAACTGGACTCAAACTCTAATCCTACATACTTCTGCTCAAACTCATCCAACAGATGAAAGAATGCATTCACATGCTCATCATTTCGAGATACACGAGTCGCAAATCTTAGACATCTTTTAACGATGAGGTCATACTGTCGGGCATTCGCATTGACTCGTAAATCATCATAGCTACTCTTAACCAGTGTGTATCTTCTCTTTAAGTCTTTCCTCCATCGATCCAACACATATTTCTCTAGCAGCACATAAATGTACTTCATCTGACAGATTTTAAATGCATGCCTATAAAGAATCCCTCTCATCTCAAACAGGGCACACGTGCATTTAACTTCGCATTCGTCTTCATTAAAGTAAACTATGTACTTCACAATTTTGGTCTGTCCATCAGGTGTAGAAATTTCTTCGAAAACATCGAAGGTGGAAATGCTGCCTTCTGTGCTGACAAGTGTAGGATTATATAAAAGCATCCCCCAAACCTCTGCTTGGACCTCTTTAAATTTTGCATTCATCTACAATGATTGAAACTGCCTCTCAATTTTGAATAGGGATACACATGGGATCGTTTGGTTACACGACTGGAAATCAACTGTAGTCTCCGTCTCCACCTTCTTCCTCAGAGCATTGTCAAATTGATCGACAAATTCTTTTAATATCGTACCGTAATGCACATATCCGTCGAATAAGGCGTTCATGCTTTCAGACCATTGAGTAGTACTCATACCAACCCAGAATACACCTTTCAAGTAAACTGGTACCCAAAATGACCTCTCGGTGTACAACCCCTGCAACCATACATTATCAATAAGGTCATACTTATGAATTAACTGCTCCCACTTCTCCTCAAATTGTTTGCAACTCTGTGTATCATAGACTGCACTCAGAATGGCAGTCTTCAACCCTGCGTTGAATGCCGAGTGGGATCCTAATTTCTCGAGTAGTTTTCGTATTAAATGCAAGAGACAATATCTATGTCTTGTATTCGGGAATACAATTTGAATCACATTTTTCATTGCTCGGTCTTAGTCTGTTATGATGGCTTCAGGTGCTCGTCCATTCATGCATTCTAACCATGCTTCAAACAACCACACGAAAGTACTTGTGTCCTCGTTTAAAATCAAGCTTGCTCCTAATAGTATGGACTGTCCATGATGGTTGACACCAACAAAAGGAGCAAACGGCATCCCGTACCTATTTGTTAGGTACGTTGTATCGGACGTGATTACATCTCCAAAATACTCATATGCTGCCCTACTTCGTGCATCAGCCCAAAACACATTCCTAACTCTAAACTCATCATCCACATCCATGACGGAAATAAAGCCATCATTCATTTTCCTAATTCTCTTAAAGTAGTCATTTAGTGCTTTACCACCTCCTTTACCCATTCTTAAATATCTAGCTTTTAAATTCTCAAACCCCCTACATCAGTCACAAATGCTTGAAATTTTTTTTTCATCCGAATACCCGCTCTATCATTCAAATCGAGCATCCTTTGACTATATTCATCTAAACATTTGTGAGATCCAAAAAATCTTGATTTTTGTGGGCTAACCGTAGTATGATTGTGAACAAGATTAATACTGGTCAACACCCATAACTCATTCACAAAGCGAGTATTTACCTTTGCCTTCCAATCAATTTTTGTCAATGGTCGTGGCTTTGATAAATTACTGTGGCTAGGATAGTACCTGCCGCCACGTGCACAACCAATGGTCACATATTTCGCACCCCCATCCAAATATCTCTTCGTACTTTTTATGATAACACCAAAACCCTATTGTTTGGCATATCGTTTGTAATAGTCTAAAACCTTTTGATCATTAGAAAATTGCATACCAGATTTTGGAGGCTCAACTCTATTATCATCATCTGATACTTCATTCATCCCCTCCGCATCTGGCTCTGTATTTATGTCAGATGAAGTTTCTGACGAGGAAGATTGCATGGTTAGGAACATTGCATTTTGATTATATATACAGTGGATGTTAACTCATATGGTTAAAAGTGTATTGTACGGTTGTACCTCCTAAATTCTTTTCACCTATAGCATTGGATGGCATAGTTGATGACTCACTTGCGCAATGTGGGTAGGGCAAAGTTGGCAGACATGGTGGCATCATCGAATGCTGCATTTTTTTGGAATGCAAACTAATTCAGTAAGGAAAATACGGAGGTAGAAGAAAAAATCATACAAAGAGACTCAAATGAACTATCTGGGTTGTATCTTCACCTCATCTCAACTCATTCGGATTAGTCGACAGAGGGGATGGCATGTTTGGTCCAAAGGATGGCAATGGCAGATGCTGCAAAAAATCCACTTTGTTAGAATGACTCAAACCCACGCATGGAAAAGAATCAATATACTAAATTAACTTTACCTAGTTACCCCAAGCATATGGATATGGATGTGGATATGTTTCTGACAAGGAAGATTGCATGGTTAGGAACATTGCAATTTAATATATACAGTGGATGTTAACTCATATGGTTAAAAGTGTACTGTACCTCCTAAATTCTTTTCACCTACAACATTGGATGGCAATGTTGATGACTCACTTGCGCAATATGGGTAGGGCATAGTTGACACACATGGTGGCATCGCCGAATGCTGTATTTTTTCGGAATGCAAGTTATTCAGTAAGGAAAATACGGAGCTAGAAGAAAAAATCATAAAAAGAGACTCAAATGAACTACCTGGGTTGTATCTTCACCTCATCTCAACTCCTCTGGATTACTCGACAGAGGGGATGGGCATGTTTGGTCCAAAGGGTAGCAGTGGCAAATGCTGCAAAAAATTCACTTTGTTAGAATGACTCAAACCCACGCATGGAAAAAAATCAATATACTAAATTAACTTTACCTGGTTACCCCAAGCATATAGATATGGATGTGGATATGTTTCTGACAAAGAAGATTGCATGTTTAGGAACATTGCATTTTTAATATATACAATGGATATTAACTCATATGGTTAAAAGTGTATTGTACCTCCTAAATTCTTTTCACCTACAACATTGGATGGCATAGTTGATGACTCACTTGCGCAATATGGGTAGGGTATAGTTGGCACACATGGTGGCATAGCTGAATGCTGCATTTTTTCGGAATGCAAAATATGCAGTAAGGAAAATACAGAGGTAGAAGAAAAAATCATAAAAAGAGACTCAAATGAACTACCTGGATTGTATCTTCACCTCGTCTTAACTCCCCCATATTACTTGACAGAGGGGATGGCATGTTTGGTCCAAAGGGTGGCAGTGGCAGATGCTGCAAAAAATCCACTTTGTTAGAATGACTCAAACCCATGCACTAAGAAAAATCAATATACTAAAATAACTTTACCTGGCTACCCCAAACATATGGATATGAATGTGGATATATATTTGGAGGCATCATATATGGTAGGTTATATGGATTTACAGTTCCATAATATCCCTATAATAGACAAATAAATCTTGGATTAACTATTCTTCTATAATATCTGAAGCTACGATATTTTTAAATAACCAATGTGTATCATACCTAGGTGAGTGAAATCGATGTAGAAGGCTTGGGTGGCCTTCCATTTTCCTCTTCTCCCATCACACTATTATTCACTAACTATTGAGTGTAAAAAGTCATTAAAAGTACTCTCATTCAAGATAAAAGAGGCTACTTGTAAATGAGAGTAGCAAGCCAGTTATTTTTTCAAATGAAATAGTGATCAAAGATACTATTTCTTCAATGTAGTCCCATTCCAGTTATTATTATTTTTTTCATTCAGATGAAAAAGTGATCTAAGACATCTATTTTTTCAAAATTTTATAAATTTATTTTAAAATTTTAAATGAAGCTTGTTTTTATGAAGAGTTTTGCTACACAACCTCCACCACACTCCACACTCAACATTTTTTTAAACTTTTTTAATATTTTTTTTTAAATTTTTTTGAGTTTATTCTTTTTAAATTATTTCAAATTTTCTATTTATTATTCATATAATAAATATTTGATAAAATAAAAAAATAATAAAAATTAAAAATAATGTGGAGTGTGGAGTATTAGGAGGTTGAGAAGATTTATTCTTTTATAAAATAGAGTTATAAGAATATTATTATTTTATAAACATATATTCCATTTAAGTAGAGTTATGAAAACAAAATTGTAAGAAGTATGCGACTCTATCATTACTCTTTTCAAATATATGGAAAGAGAGAAAAGGGGTCAACGAACAATCTAAGTTGGGTTTTTGTTTTCTTAAATTTCGCATTATGACTATCAAATTATCTTATTTTCATTTCATTCGAATATCTAACGGGTGAGATCACATTCAAAAACTATATAAGTTCGGTATCATTTTCATTTTTTTGAGCAACATATACAAAGAACTCTTTCTAGCCCCAAAAATCTAATCTAAACTTTTACAACTCAATTGAAAATAAGTTTCATCTAAGAATTACAAGGGCATTTCAAGTGATCATATCAGAATCCTATAATCAGCATGATATTTTCTAGTATTATTTGGTAGCTAGCTAGTCACTTGAAATCGCCGCATTTGACTAGTTTTTTTTTTTTTTCAGCAATAATTATTTAACATTGCCATAATGTATTCCCAACAGGGTAATTCTTGCCAGAATAGAGTTTTGCGGTGATATGTGATTGCCGCAAATAAGTTTATTGAACAAAAAATATTTTGGCCAAATTTTACTAACCAGGAAAGGTTTTTCACAAAATAAAAATAAAAAATAAAAAATAAAAGCACAAAAACATAATACATAAATTACTTGAACTTCCTAACTCACACCCAAAAAGGTCATTATGATCAAACAACACATGCAGTACCTCTTCAATTGAGAAAGAATGAAAATCGAATAAAATGTTACAATTTAAGCTCTTATGAGTCTCACAATCAAACAACCCAGGAAACAAAATTTTTTTTTTAAAAAAAAAGTAACAACAGTAAGAAATCCACCAGTGTATAGAAAATTTCACACCCAAATGAAATGAAGAGGAAGTCGGACATATCAAGTGTATAGAAATCCAACCAGGCCAATGGCTATAGCCATGGACAAATCCCTCAACCTACATTCAGATTTCAAGTAAAACATTCAAATTTCAAGTAAAACAACCTACATGGCCACCTGATCTAGAAGGACAGTGTTTCAGCCCAAACATCCTACCAATATTGATAGTTATATATGAATGGAAAAGTTAAAATGTCCATCCTAAAAATGATAGTTAATTTTAGCAACGGAAGATAAGGAGTTACGTGAGCAACTACTTATCGATGCATATTTGAACAGAGAACCTAGAAACTTAAGGCCAAAACTACATCGACTGAAAAACTCCCACACACTTTTTTATTAAATAAGAAACCAAGTTGTATATAGTCTAGATAATGGCAATGCAAAAGCTCACTCCCGATATGCAAGCTGTCCATCATGTTAGAAAAACATGGGAAGCCATCCTTCACCCCACTCAAATGTATTAGAAATTGTTTTCCATGTAGGGGGTCCATGCTATTTCACTGTATAAAGATAAACATATTGAACTAATTGTAAACGATACAACCACATGGCGTATTAAAAGTCACCCTTTTAGGCAATTCTGCATCTTTCCTTTCTGGACCTTTTTTCTTGGGCTTTTGAAGGTTCTAGCTAATAGGAATTTGCCTAATCACTCTTTAAAATTACAGGTTTAAATGTATGACCTAAGATAACATGCTTTTTCAAATGAGAACAATCTGCACAAGTAGCCTAAATACAATTAAATACCCATTAGGTTCATATCATCAAAACAAAGTGACACCGTAATACAGGTTGACAAACGAAGTTTTTTTAAACAGTTAAAAAAAATCCCTAGTCCAATATTCTAAATTCAGTCAACTATCTACATTTTCTAAGAGTCCTGGTAGGGGAAAAGTCAGTAAGGTAATGCATATGAGCTATAACATGCAGTCAGGGCAAATATCATGTTAGTTGAGGATTGAACCCTTCTTAAGTAAACATCACATTGAACATCCACAAGATGCAAAGTCTGACGTGCATTCCAAAAAATCTGCAAATGCTTTTACAATGTAATTATCAACTGAACTCTCTAAACTATTTGGTAGCAGACCCATAGTTTAACAATGACACCCAGATAAAAGCAACTGTTAGTGAAAACCTTGAAAAAACATATTTCAAGAATACATTTTAAGCCTCTGCTTGATGGCTTATACTGTTAAGTAGCTTCCCGTTTGGGCTTCCAAGCATTCATTTTCACCCACTTCCAAGGTTAGAACAAACCTTAAAAGCAAGAACATCAACAACCAAAAAATCTCGCTCATTTCAGATGTTATCAACAACCAAAAGATCAGTGGCATACATACAACATCAACAACTAAAAAACCCCACAAAACATAGATCAAACAAGCGTCAAATCGCAGATCCATAAACACATAAACACACAAAATGAGTAATGCTAGAAATGGATAGATGAAA
Organism: Juglans regia; assembly: GCF_001411555.2. Taxonomy (NCBI): domain Eukaryota; kingdom Viridiplantae; phylum Streptophyta; class Magnoliopsida; order Fagales; family Juglandaceae; genus Juglans; species Juglans regia. The sequence goes on along the minus strand of NC_049906.1, from coordinate 11,555,873 downwards.
CGAAAAGAGAAAAATAAAAACCCTTTTCTTTAATTTCTTACCCTTGTAAGACGTATGGTGGCTCTCGGCAGCTACAATACAAATACCAGTGGATGACTGAAGCCGTGCGGAAGTGGTGAAGCTGGAGAAGCCGTACGGAAATGGTGAACCCAGAGGAGAACATTTCTTACACGGTGCCGGTAATGGAGCCACAAAGTTCGGGAGTAATGTAGCCACACGGGGTGGGGAGAGGGTGAGGCCGGCAAAAGGACACAAGCTGGCTGGGGGAGTGGAGGGGATGAGAGAACGTAGGGGAAGGAGGGGGACGGATTTCTGAAGAAGATGTGAAGATGCTGGGAATTGAAACCAAAACCCACGTTTTGTTTAAAAAAAAAAAGGAGTGCGGAGGTTGCATGAACAGTGGAGGTTGAGTAGTAGAAATATTTTTGTTGAGGGGTTCCACCTGCTTTTTTCACACTGTTCCTCTTCTTATCAATGGCCAAACCTACTCGTAAATCACAGTTCTCCTATAGGCTTACTTTTGCAATATACATGAGTCTAGGTGATATCCTGACCGTTAAAAAACTAGGTTAGTGTTAAGATATAAAATAACTAATAAAATCTACCTCTTTCCATCATCTTAAGTTTTTGGGACAAGTGGTGATTTCACATAGTATCAAAGCAGAGGTCCTGAGTTTGAGTCCTAACTCTACACTCTATCCTATTTAATTGAATATTCCACATGTTAGGCTACCCATTGAGAGGGAGCCTGTCCCATACATGAGGGGGAGTGTTAAGATATAAAATAAATAATAAAATCTACCTCTTCCCATCAGCTTAAGCTTTTGGGACAAGTGGTGATTTCACAGTTAGTTACCTACCTATGATCAGATTATGTGCACTTTTAATGCAATGACTTTCCTTGTTATTTTCTCCACAAATAATCATGATATTCTTTATGTCAAATATCCATCTGAACTATATTATTGTAGTTGTAAACAAAGTCTTTGTATACCCACCAAGTTAAGCTTAAGCGGGCCTTTTGAGATTTCGTTCCATAAATAAGTTGAATTCAATCATAATCTAAATATGGTGGTGAGGTTTATTCATCTATGTGTTGGGATGATGGAAAATGTTGCTGTTGTTACACACTCTTTTATCAGATTTATCCATCCTTGATTCAATCTCAATGCTTTAATTACCATGAAAAGAAAATCCCATTCTACCAGATCAAATGCCTTTTCCATGTCAAGCTTTATGGCCATTAACCCATTTTTCCCAGTTTTTCTTTTGAGATGGTGGAATAGCTCATGTGTGATTATGGTAATTTCTTTTATGTTACAACCTGGGACAAAAACCATCTGAAGGGGGGAGATAATATTAGTTAGCGTGGCTTTAAAGCAATTTGCTAGTATCTTTGTTATGATTTTGTAGCTAACATTTGTGAGACTGATTGGGTGGTATTGGCTTGGGTTTTTTTTGGAATGAGAGCTATGTTGGTATGATTCATCTACTTCAAGAGTTTTCCACTTCTGAAGAAATTTTGGATGGGTTGGATGACCTATATTTTATGATGTTCCAATAATGTTTATGAAAGAGAGCCGTCATGCCATCTGGACCTGCCGCTTTGTGGCTTGGCATTTGTTTTAGGGCTCCTAACATTTTTTCTTCATTTGAAATCGCATTGAGTGATTCATTATCATAATCCGAGATTTGCTTGTCGAAAAGATTTTCAAGTTGCTCCGGGATTTGCAGATTGGATGTAGAGTATATTGATATGAAATGATTTATAAATGAAGATTCAATAACAAGAGGGTACATTGACTAGTTACCTGGTCCCAATTTGATGGAGTCTATGGCATTTCTTCTCCTTTGGATTGTTGTTGTAAGATGATAGAATTTTGTGTTGAGATCCGTGGAGGTAAGCCAGGTGATCCGTGATTTTTGACACCATAATGTTTCTTTATTTTCTCTTTGCTTGTGGAGTCTATGTTATAGGAACCTTTCTTTTTCTTGATTGGGAGATGTCATTTGGTAGCTTTGGACTTCAAGTAACTCTCTTTCTAGATCTTGGACATTATTCTGAATTCCCCAAAGTGATTTTTGTTCCATAGTTTGAGTGCATCTTTGGTTGATATGATTTTCTTATAGAGTATGTAGACCGGATTGCCTTGATATCTTTTACTCCATGCTTCTTTTATTAATTCATGGTTAGTGACTCGTGAATCCAGAATTCCTCAAATTTAAAAGATGAGGCTTGATGATGTTTTGTCGAAGTATGCAGCAAGAGTGGGTGGCGGTCTGATGTTGATGAGACTAAATGTTGCATCGATGCATCAGAGAATAATAGTCTTCATTGTTAATTTGCTATTACTCGGTCTAGTCATTTCCTTATAAGTGCTTTCTCATATATGTTATTTGACCATGTGAATTTCGGCCCCATGAAACCAATGTCAATGAGGCCGTTTCTATCCATAAAGGCCTTGAGGCCTTTGTTTGGGTTAAAGATGATTGGACGCCCACCGTGCTTCTCAGACTGGTCAATGAGATCAAAGTCACCCATACATATTGAAGGGCCAGGAAAAGCTTGGTGTATTGATTCCAGGTGACTCTAAAACTTAGTTTATAATTCCATTAGGCTGGTGAATATACATAAGTAATTAACCAGGGATTATGAGGGGATCTGAGTAAACTAAAACTGAAATAACATTCATATTAATATGGACAGGTTCTAATTCTACACCCGGACTCCACAAAAGTAAGAGGCCCCCTTTTTACAAGCAACTGGAAAGTGAACAAAATTGTGGACATCTATAATATTTACTATAGATATGGTGCGCTTGTTCGACAACAAGGTTTCCAACAAAAAGATTACGTCCGATTTATAAGTCCTAATATTAGCCCTTAAGTGTTTGACTGCCTTGGGTCGTGCTAGGCCCCTGCAATTCCAAGCCAGTGTCTCCATTCAGTGGGGGGAGGTATTTTGAAGCTTGCCTCGCTAGCTTATTTAGACCTTCTTGGAGAAGGTGGTGATGGTCTACTGTAAGAAGACAAGCGAGTTTTCCCTTTGAATTTTTTCTCTTTTCCAGTGAAGCCTGACTGCATTTCCAATAGAGTGAGAGCCAAAGCTGAATCTTCCATTTGTAATGCATTGGTTGTGGGCTCATCAGTTGTTTGCTTTTCTGTATTCACTGGGCGTTGGGATTTTCTCTTTAGGGGTTGTGGGGAGTTTGCACTCATTTGTCGCTTGGATTGGAGGATGGCTAGGTGAGGCTTTTTGGTTTGAGAAGGTGAAGTGGCTATTGGGGATGGGGTGTTTGACATGAAAGCGGGTGGTGGTGATTTTATTTGTTGAGTCACTTGCGTTGTGGGGATGTTTGTTGGGTTCGTGGTATTGTTTGGGGGTTGTGTAGTCATGGAGGTTGGAGTCGAGGTTTATGGTGAGGTTTGAGAGCATTAGCATTGGTCTATGCATATGCATATGCAAAATCACCTCTTTTGCATATCTACTTTCCCATTCAAGCAAAATTCTCACATTAACTTATGCATATTTGAGACAAAATAATAATAAAATATTATTATTTTATTATTATTAATTTTTTGTTAAAATCAATTTTTTTATATATATTTTGCAATTAGCATCCACTACATACATTTGACATTAATAATACAAATGCAATAATAAAAAATATAATTTTTTTATATATTATATTAAAAATATAATAAAATGAAAAAAATATATAATATATTATAATAATAAAATGAATGTGCAAGTGAAGATTTGTTGTGTTGTTGAAGGAGGGAGAAAAAGAAAGGATTGTGAGAGAGAGAGTGAGAGGAGAGATAAATAATTATTAAAATATGATTTGTAGGGTGAATAGTGGTTATCCAAATTTGGATAAGAACTATTCATAGGTAGGTAAATATTTGAATATGCATAAGCCAATGTGGAAGATTTTAGGGTCATATTATGCAAATATGACTTTGCATATGTATATACATAGACCAATGCTAATGCTCTGACAGGGATTTGGAATGAAATAAGGCGGTGGGCTTGTTGGGGCCTTGTTTATATCATGGGGTAGCTTGATTGGGTGGTGGTGTATAGGGCCAGAGTCTGGGGTACGTTGAACTCTTGTGCTAGGGAAGGTTGATGCATTTGAGTGCTTGGATTTTGGGATGTTCCACTTACCTCAAGCAAAGGATTGAATTGGGTCGGTTCTGTAGAAGATTGGCTGGGCTTCAGAAATTTGTCAGTCTGGCTTTCAGGGAATGGTGTGAGCAGGCTTGGTGGGCAGAGGGTTAAGGGCCTGGTAGAGAAAATATTTTTCTCTTGTTGATCAATAAAAATGGGCCTTTTTGTAATTGAATTGGAGGGTTGAGACTTGGGCTCACCTAGATGGGCTGGGGAAATCATGGCCCCATGCTTGGTCAGCTATTTTTGTAACTCTACACCGCCAAGTATATTTGCCTTCACTGTGCCTTCTAAGGTGTATGTGTCCTAGCCGATAGAGATGCGATCGGTGGTGTGACGCCTGAGAAGTTCTATGGCTTTGCTACCATTCTTTATGCTGTCTTAATTCCTGGTCCAACTTATAAGAGGAAAAATTGGCTGCAGATTGGATTTATTTGATTTGAGGTAGTAGTTGGTTCCACAGTGAAGATATTGATTTTTGTTGGTGGGGAATTAAATGCACTCGATTCACTCTAGCTAAATAGTGGTGAGGAGTTGGAAGGTGTTGTTCGAGTAGAGCTTGCTTTGTGTTGCTGGGTAGTCAACGATAGTGGGAAGAATTGAAGAAGCTCTGGAGTCTCCATTGCGAAGGGATTGTTGTCGCCTCTAGTAAGTACATCCTGATCCAAGAAAGCCATCCGATAGTTTCCTTGTTGTTGATTGTTTGAAAGTTGGATTCCTTTCCCCTTACTGTTTCTATCCTGAGCCGCGGGTGGTTGAGCTGTGTTTTTCGAAGGGTCCACATCTGCATCTTGCCTTCCTTTTGTTTGGGAGTGACCCAATCTTCCACATGCATAGCAAAAATCAGACAAACAGTCATATTTTATGGAGACCCATATTTCGTGATTCTCGTACCTTGGCATTGCAAATTCTTGTTGAAGGGGTTTGGTGACATCGATTTCGACCTTTATCTTAATATATTTTCTGTATGCTTTCCCATATATAGGATCTTCTTCAACTTTGATCAAATTGCCTAAAGCTTTTCCAATGTTGGTTGCATTCCTTAGTGTCATATGGTTGATGGGTAGCCCATGGATCTGCATATTAAACTGTGAGTGTTTTAGATTGATCTCTTGCAAAGTAGCTCCTGGGGGCCATGGCTTGAAGATTAGTAGGTGGCCATTGAAGTTCTAGGGTGCTTAGTTTAAGACTCTTAGCTTATCTTGGGGAGATCAAAATGTGAAAATGAACATGCTTGTTTCTAGATCTTCTATGAGAAATTTCTGGATGAAGTTCCATGTTTCCTTGATACTAGAGTGGATTGCTGTAACACCCCGTCCCCGCGGATCTGGAGAATTAACTCATGCCAACTGAAATCATCTCCAATAACACTTTAAAATAAACTAGAGTCTCCATAACATAATAACCTATTTGTCCAACACAACTATCCATGTTCCTACATAAGGGCACATCAGAAGTGTTTCAATAATATATATAAACATTTCCACAAGGACTAGGAATATCCATTACTCAAAATACCAAAGCAACATAAAATATCAACACTACCGGAAGACTCTCCAAAAGCCATTGTACCATAAGGCACTTAGTCTTCTATGATCAACAAAACTTTCAAGTACTCCCTATTCCTGACTTCCAGTTGCTACATCAAAATTATCTGGAACATATTATGGAGATAATGGATGAGTTATCAACAACTCAGTAAGCAGAGAAAATATACTAGTATGCAAACATGAGCATTTACAGAGTTTAGAATGCAAAGTCAAAAACATCTTATAAAAAATATCAGAGCGAGGGTTCAAAAATATTCTTATTCAAAATTCCTTAGGCACAGCATAACTGAAACATCATATCAGAACATAATTCCATGTTTAACCCCCGTGGTAGGGTTGTGCAAACCGCAGTGGCCAACAAGCAGAAACAGGATGTGAATCTTCCCCTTATCATTCTCGGAGCCCTGAGTGTGTACATAGGAAAGATCACGCAGAAAATCACTTTGTTTCCAAAGTGGGTGCACCAGAAAAAGAAAATTTTGTACCAACCGGAACAGAAGCCACAGTTTTACACCAGTGGTAAGGTTAGAACAAAACAGAAACAGAATGTCATGCCAGAGGTTTCATAAATCACATCATATCATATTAGAGTACAGAACATTTTCAAAATAGAATAGAATCCGATCACAGAAATATAATTTATGCAAAATTTCATATTCGCTCTCTTTTGCACTGTTCGGAAACAAAATGTCAAAATAAGCTCATGTCTATACCAATCATGACAAAAAAAATACTTTCTTCTTATACATAATTTCATGAGTAATGCAGAACGAATAACTGAGGTCGTTTCCAAAATTTCTTTTCCTAACAAAACATGCATATTTTCCAAAATCAACCTCAGATCATTTTATTTTATGCAAAATCTAGTATAGGAATCCCGCTTACTTGGATTTCGTAACTTTTCAAAAATTATCTCAAAAATGCCAAACAAATATCAAATTATATCATCACTTTCTAAGATCATCGATGCCCATTCAAAAACTCCGACTCTGATATAAAAATCTAACCTATTTACTATCGAAATCAAATTATAAAAATTTAATACTGAATAATATAATTATAACAAAATATTTTAAATTATACATAAAAAATTTAATAAACTAGATCATAATAAAAAAAACAATACAACATTATTGCCTATATACCTTTGAAAGAAACAATTTAAATCACATATAAAAATTCTTGTATTTAAGACTTTTTAGAAATTATAAAATAAAAAATGATGCTGACCTTTGCATATTAAAAAATTAAAACTGACTAACATGGCTTGTAATTAAAAGGGTAACATTGTAATTTCAACACAAAATATCTTATGCAGGACCAACTTTACGTGAAGCTTGTTTATATGACAACCCATTCGAAAAACAACAATTTGCAAAGCAGAGGCTCACCGAGAGAAGTGGAGCTGCGACGGAGTTGGGCGGATGCAAAGGATGCACTGGCGCTAGTGGTTACTATGGCGGTGCACTGGAAGAGAGAGAGTGATAAGCGAGAAAGAGAGAACAGAGAGTGAGAGTTGCACGAGAGGGAAAACAGAGAGGGAGAGAAACCACACGGGATACTCACCGAGGGTAATGATGCGGTAGCAACAAAGTGATTAGGTAGCGGCAGATCACGGAGTGGTTGGGGTGTCAGTGTCGCTGGGCTTCCCTTTGCCGTGGCTGGTGGCACCGAACAAGATGAAGTGCCCTGTTTTGGAGATGCAAAAACAAAGGTCCTTCAATGCATTTGAGGGTGGTGTTTTCCAACGTGGGTTCACGGCTAGCTATGGCGGTGTGGTCTGGGCAGAGGTTTATGTGGGGTGGATGAACCAGAGTGACCAGGTGGTGTGACTGGGTGGCCCGTGGTCGAGCTGGGGGTGTTGCGCTACTGAGCTTCGCACGGGAAGGATGTTCCCAATGGCAAACGACTGTTGCTGCAGTTCTCCCACGGTGGTTGAACATGGAGGCTTGCCGGTTGAGTGGTTTCTCGGGTGCAGTGGTGAAAGGCAGCGTTGTGGAGGATCTTGGCACTTTGGGGTGGTTTGGCGGCTGGAGTGGAGGTCTCAGTTTAATATTCTGAGAAGAGGAGGACAAGCGGCACGATCCTAGGGTTAGGGTTGAGGATGCTTAGCATATATATACAATATATATAGTAAACAGATAAAAAAAACCTAGAGAAAAAGAATGGAGGGACTGCATGAAAATGGAAAAGGGACGTAAACGGTACGACAGAGTCTGGAAATCGCTTCCACGGGCCTGGACTCTTACGCCTAAAAAGAAAAATATACTTGGCCCACGTCTTAGATCATGTATGAGATTATTGCATAGGCTTTTACCTTAAATTTTGGGCCTCGACTCAACCTAAAAAAAAAAAAAATACACTTATCCCAAAACTTTTTCGGGTGAACATCCACTTGGTCCATTAAAAGATTTTAAACCTAATTATCAAACCTATTGAAAAAATTATATTCTGCCAAAAATATCTTAGGCCCAAACTCTCTTCCAAAAGTTTTACTCGTAATCCAAAACGATTTTTCATAATTATAAACTAAAAAATTCTGTAAAACTGCTTGGTTAGGCCCGGGTGTTACAATTGCAAACTTAATGAGTGGCCAATCTGCTACCAATCTTCCTACTAAAACTGTGTTTGATATGACTTTTGCTAATTCTGGTGCAAGTTCAAGATTTAAATCTTGCCAAAAAAAGAGTTTCAATTTGTGTGATGAGTGAATCCAAATCCATTTGATGTTTCTAAGGTTTGAGGCATTTGCTGTGAATGGTTGACTAGTTTTTGTTTGAGGAATATGGGTTGTTTTGTGGTGGCGGGAAGTAAAGCACTCCAGTGTGCGGAAGGACTCTAGCAATCGAGTCAGCTGCATGAGCTTTCTCCTAGTAATACCTACCTTGCACCGGTTTCCAGTCACACACACAAACCTAGCTTTACGAGGAAGAAAAGAAAGAGTCTTGATTGCATCAGTTTCTACTTGGGTTGGATATTTCCTTTAAAAAGAGAAGCACTTGGGCCAACCAAATAAAATATAGGCCCATTTGTTCCATAAATAGAAATTGGGCTTTAACCCATTTATTGCATTTATTAGGCCTATTTAAAAAATCCTCAATTATCATACAAAAATTTTGGGCTCGAGTCTATTCAAAATTATCTAATAATTTGTAATTGGGCTCTCTAGTACAACCTGTCAAACAAAATTTAAGACAAATAAGATTTTCTTTAAAATTATTGTGTCGGATCGTTACAATAATATTTCTCTTAATGCTTAATTTTTTTTAAAAAAATCAATGCCATCATTATCAAAACACACATCATATTTTAGAAAATATTTAAGAGTAGTATATCATATTTTGACACTTCTATTCCAGATTTACCCTTGTTTCAAAATTTTGTACATTTTGGACAATATATTTTTGAGTAAAAATGTTGTATTTACTGTTGTTTCGTTTTTACCAAATTTTATTATTTAAGGGTGATTTTATTTTAGAGCAAGTCTTTTTTCCATATTTTATACTAGAAAAAATCTTCTTCACACTCTACTGTGTGAAGAAACCCCAGCACACCTAACGTGCTGGGTTGAAAAAAAAAAAAAAAAAAATTCTTCACAGTGTGCTGCGGCTTCCGATTGTTCCCAGCAATTCTCTTTATACTAACCTATTTTTTTTCTATAATTTTTTTCACCGTGGGCCTACTAAAAGTTTTGTTGCCTACCCATTGAGCTGGCCATGACTTTGTCCCACACCGCCTAAACAAAACATAGGGAACGGTTTTAAACTTTTATATATGGTTTCAGCCGTCATTGGTATTTCCCGATTAGAGCGTGTGTACAGAGGCGTTGGGATAACATTAACAGCTGACCCGCCAATATTCCAAGCCGAGACTGAGTCAGATCTGGCTCTAGAGTCAGGTCTCGCTTCAGAGAGAACGTCAACGAGCGTCTCACGGAATTTCCGTTCTCGACGGTGGAAGAAGGATAACGGGCACAGCTGCACGTCTATGAACCCAACACATTTTATTTTTTTGTGGGTTGACATGGTATCAGCGCTTTTCTAAGAAAAGCTTCCGCAATTTTGCAACGTATTTTTCTCATTCTTGATGTTGATGGTGTTTCTGCAAGTTTAATGAAAAAGAACGGATCTTTTTTTATGATATTTGGTGTTTGTGATGTTTTATGGCCTCATGTGATTTCTGTGGTGATTGCCGCCGTTGTTAGCGCCGGAAATTGTGATCATCGCAAGGTAGAAGACGACTGCTGTTTGCCGAATATCCGTAAGAGGCTGTCCCTGCTCTAATCCAAGACTAGTTAAACATACTTGCCATGCTGACCCGCCAATATTCCAAGCCGAGACTGAGTCAGATCTGGCTCTAGAGTCAGGTCTCGCTTCAGAGAGAACGTCAACGAGCGTCTCACGGAATTTCCGTTCTCGACGGTGGAAGAAGGATAACGGGCACAGCTGCACGTCTATGAACCCAACACATTTTTTATTTTTTTGTGGGTTGACAAGGTATCAGCGCTTTCTCAGAAAAGCTTCCTCAATTTTCCAACGTATTTTTCTCATTCTTGATGTTGATGGTGTTTCTGCAATAAGTTTAATGAAAAAGAACGGATCTTTCTTTATGATATTTGGTGTTTGTGATGTTTTATGACCTCATGTGATTTCTGTGGTGATTGCCGCCGTTGTTAGCGCCAGAAATTGTGATCGGGAGCATCGCAAGGTAGAAGACGACTGCTTGCAGAATATCCGTAAGTGGCTGTCCCTGCTCTAATCCAAGACTAGTTAAACATACTTACCATGCTGACCCGCCAATATTCCAAGCCGAGACTGGGTCAGACCTGGCTCTCGAGTCAGGTCTCGCTTCAGAGAGAACGTCAACGAGCGTCTCACGGAACAAAGAAAACTTTCCGTTCTCGACGGTGGAAGAAGGATAACGGGCACAGCTCCACGTCTAAAAAGCCAACACATTTTTTTATCTTTTTTTATGATATTTGGTGTTTGTGATGTTTTATGGCCTCATGTAATTTCTGTGGTGATTGCCGCTGTTGTTAGCGCCGGAAATTGTCATCATCGCAAGGTAGAAGACGACTGCTGTTTGCGGAATATCCATAAGACTAGTTAAACATACTCTGGCCCATTTGCGGAACTTGATAAGCTTCTTGAGCGGTTGCGTGTCCCTTCCGAGGTATTTCTCTATCATTTCATTGTAAAAACCAAATTACTAGTTTTACTTATATATGTACAAAAAAATCCGATTATGAAAATATTTTGCTCAACTCTCTTGGCCTTTTTTGCTCTCAAATGAAATTTCCTTGATTGCAGTATGCAGCAAGGTTGACAGGAGGTTCATCCGATTCGATTGGAATTTAAGTTGTATCTATTTCTTCCTCTTACATATTTTCTTTGTACTTGGACTATACCTATTCTTCAAATAAAATCTTTTACTTATCGAAAAAATGTTTCGAACATCATTTACTTGGGATACACACGGTATGCACCTTATTTACAAATTAAATATCCATCTCTCTCTACAGATGTATGTATCTTGTTAATTGACTCCCTATAACATATTCATATAGTCACTACAAGGTTCAACAATTTTGCCAGCGATACATAATCGCTAGCAAAACACAACAAATCGCTGGCGTACATATATGCCAGCGATTTTTTAATCGCTGGAACTTCGCCGGTATTAACGCCCCACTTTAGATCTACTGCAACGGCCACCAAAACTCGCTGCCATATAAACATATCCCGGCGAATTTATTTTCGCTGCTGATCACAAATTAATCGCCGCTAATTCAAAATAGGATTCTGTCATTAAACGCTGCGATAGATTATTAGCAGCGTTTAATACTCGCCGCTAAAAATGCCAAATACCGCTGCCAAATATATTTGCCAGCCACTCCACAAAATCGCCGCAATAGAAAAAGCGACGTATTTGTTCATGATGCAGCGATTAAATATCGCTGCTATATCAATATAACGGCGAAAATTATATCGCCGCTATATTCTTCATGGTATATAGCAGCGAATATTATATCGCTGCCAAATAAGATTAGACGGCGATGTTTCACTCGCTGCGAATTTGTTTTCAAACAGGTAATTATATGGCGGCGATATATTAAATCGCCGGCATATAATTAAAGCCAGCGAGTTTCCAAGATCGCCGTAATGCACATTCTGCTACATAAAGGTATTTGCGGCGAATAAATAATCGTCGGTATTGCAATATAGTAGCGATTTGTGCATCGCTGGTTTAGGTGAATTTATGAGTATGTTTATAGCGGCGAGTGAAAAATCGCCGCAAAATGCGCTTAGTTCGCCGCTAAAACTCAATTCCTGTTTAAATTTCCTGAGCTTTATTTTCTTTCTAAGCCTGGTTTTTAGTTGTTCCTAAATGCACCATTCATAATCCAAACTCATTCATTCAAGTTGCTAATCAATATAACATGCAAAATAAATACATAAAGTTCCATCCAAGCCCATCAATAAAATCCAAACTCATATATATTACAATGGGGTGGTGTATTAATGTATTCTCATATACAAACTGAGCTTTTATCCTTAATAATAAATAAGCAGCAACAATCAGCCCGTTACATGGGCACCAGACACAGCACAACAGAAGACATTAGGAAACCTGGCCAAGGTCATAGCTCAAAGATATCCACCATAACTCCACCCATACAACCCAATATGGCCAACTTTAGCAAGCCCTCGTTTAAATGTGGGGTGCGGCTCCAGTCAGCTCATCATCAGCATAAATCTGGCCAGCCTTGTATTTTAAAGAGTCTTCATTAAGCCCACGTCGAGCAGTTCCTCTATTGTCCATCTGTACAAATGGTAAGAATATATAAAAAATCATGAGCATTACGCCTATCAATTTTTCAAAATAAGTAGTATGATGTTGGATAATCGCTGCTCGAGAAGCAGGTAGAAGATAGCTTTTATCAATATGTTCGACAAAATGAGTGGAGTATCCACTATCCACTCCAGACTTATGTTTGACACCTCAAAACATGTGGAGGATCAGGATTCCAGACTTGACCGAAAAAGGGGCTGGATTGGAGTATTTTTTTATAAGTGGGTTAGATTTACAATATCTAAGCAACACATCCAGTTTTGGACAGGGAAAGAAACCAGGAACAAAAAAACCTATATATCTATATATATATAGATATATAAAGTCTTTTATATATATATATATATATATGCTTTCGCCTTGATCTGCATACATATCTATATATCTATATAGATAGATATAATCACTCTCATTTCATTGTTACCCTGATCCTCTCCCTCCTTCTCCTTTCCAGCTTTCTCGTCCTTCAAATTCTTCCCTATATTTTAAACAACTTGAGTTTGATATCTCATTCTTGATTGAGAGATATGGGGGAAGAAGCTAAACAGGTGATATTTTTGTATTTTTCAAGTGTTTCTAATTCATTCCCATGCGTTTTGATTATTTTCGGGCTGCATTTAATTTGTTCTAATATTGGTTGATTGTTTTTTATTTGTATATGGTAGGAACAAGCTAAGGCAGAGGCTCAGCCATAGGAGAAGAAGATCAGAAAACAGAGGAGAAGAAGGATCAAGAGAAGCCATAGGAGAAGGAAGAGCCAAAACCACCATCTAATTTTTTTGTCTTGTACGTGGACTTGCATTGTGTTGGATGTGCCAAGAAGATTGAGACTTTATAATGGGAATTAGAGGTTCCTCTCTCTCTCTCTCTCTCTTTCTCCCCCCCAATTTTATTTGTATATTCAATCCTGTTTATGGATGGTATCAGGAGTGGAGGGGGTTGAGGTAGACATGGCTAAAAAGAAAAAAGTGACCATAAAGGGAATAGTGGAGCATAAAGGGAATAGTGGAGCCTCAAGCTGTGTGCATGAAAATCATGAAACTCCCAAAAAGAAGAACCAAAGTCCTATCCCCATTGCCAGCATCTGAGGGTGAACCCATCCCAGAAGTTGGAGCTTCTGGGGCCTAATGCAGTATCTTTACTTAGAACTGAAGAAAAAAGTAAAAAAATAAACAATGGAAGTTCACTTTTTTGCCAATATTCTTAACTCGCATCATGTATGTGGTTTTGTGCTCTAGGTTTCTGGATTAATAACAGTGGAACTCATTGTTATTAATGAGTTCCACTGTGAGGCCTGTGCTGAACAACTTAAGAGGAAGATACTCAAAATGAGAGGTACTATATATATACGTCGTTGATCATGAGGAGGGTATGAAGAGAATGATGTACTATTACGAGCCAGTCTATGTGATGGAACGAATCCCACCCCCTCAGCTCTTCAGCGATGAGAGTCCCAATGCATGTTGCATTTCATAATTAATTAGTAGTGTTATCATCATTAACCAAGATTTTGGCAAAAGTATATACTTCACTTGTAAAACTAAAATCAGGCACAACCCTTTCTAAAATATTACTCACCGTAGGGATCATATCTTCACTATATCCACCAGTCTAGAAAGTAGAAACAAACACTACTTTCTGCGCACCAACCCACAGGGACAAAAAGAAAATAATAACAGTAGAAGCTCAACATGGTGATCTACTTACTGCAACAACATTTACAAGTGATGTCTTTCCAGCATTCTGAAGGCCTATCAAAGATAGCTCCATTTCTTGCTTAAAAAAGAGGCTGCAATCACATGTAAAATAGAGTATGTCAATGAATTCTAAACAAATGGTCCATCAATGCCACTCAAAAATAACAAATTGAAAATTTTGAGGATTCCAAATATTCTTGTCAAAAGTAGTGAAGAGATTCAAGGGGCAATCAAATATACTCTGAAAGACAGATTTCTGCTTAGCTTAATGGCTAATGCACTAGATTTATAGGCTTCAAAGGGATACCTATGGGGTGGCTCGGGATGAGTTTAGGTATCATATACTTAAGTGCAGCGAAGTGTGCATAGGCCTCTAAATTGGTGGTTTCTTGGGGTTTTATAAACAGAGTTTGTCAGATATATGGAAAAGAAAAAACGATTAGGCTCTGGTAGCTGGGATAAAATATGGCATTGTAAAGGGTGAGAAACTTAGACATCATGGATGAGTATCTATCCCTACAACGAGGGTGAGGTTCACAAGCCATATCCTTAAAATAATGAGAAATGTTAGTAAGGTGAAGCTTCTGCATGATGTTCTGATATTTTTAACATAGAAGAGAAATATGGATGCTATGTTGCAAAACATGTAGGATGAACTGAAGACATAATCTTTTTTACATTTGTTACACTTCCAAACGACTAATAAAGCAAAGACTTGCATGATTAATTCGGACATGAGAGTTGAGCTGGGGAGGATGAGTTAGGTCCATGCCAGTCCCCAAAGGCAAAATTTTTCCATGGAAGGAAATACGGGGCACTAGTGCTTCTACTATGATTAGATGCAAAATGATTAATAATATATATCATTCTGTATATCTTTATATGATATTATAGATCATACCTGCTAGCTTATATATATATATATATATATATATATGAGCTGATATTGACCATGCATTCAATCAATCTGATAATTAAACCTAATATCTGCACATATACTGCTTTGGTAAATGCATTTGCTAGGGAAGGACTTTCTGCGAAAGCGGAAGAGATATTTGAGCAGCTGCAAGAGGCTGCTCAAATATGATAATTTGTCAAGGAAGAGGCCCAATGGCACCCCCTTCCTCTTAAAAATGAAAAATAGTAGAATATGCATTAATGTGAGAAATATTAAAGGGAAATTGCAACGCCTTACAAATTACGTCACAGTAACACTCCTACTTAGCAAACCATAACAAATTGTACATAAAATTATAGATTACCATGATTGCGTTTCCAATCAATGCATATTCTAATCCAATAATTCTCTATACACCCAAACCATAGCATCAATACACCACAATGTGGTCCAACCCTCAAAGCCTTTTAAGCTATACAGATTCCATTATGTTATTACACAAATGGTCAGCTCAATGAGAGAGAGAGAGAGAGAGAGCAGTGCAAAA
This sequence comes from Juglans regia, assembly GCF_001411555.2. NCBI lineage: Eukaryota > Viridiplantae > Streptophyta > Magnoliopsida > Fagales > Juglandaceae > Juglans > Juglans regia. The sequence continues at coordinate 11,540,155 of NC_049906.1, read as the reverse complement.
GTAGTCATATTTACTAGAATTTCCAAAGCGACAAAGCTAGTTAAACTACATACATAAGTGTAGAGGATCAATGTCATTTTACACGGGAAAAAAATAAAACACAAGTTGTAAGTAAACTTTTACAGAGCAGGGAAAAGGTGTCGGAACTTACTCTCTCTCTCTAGCCTTAAGCTTCTCTTCCAACACAAGTAATTCCTTCTCCTTCATCTCAAGGAAGCTTCTCAGAATGTCAGCCTTCTGTGATTCAAATATATCAAAAAAAATAAAAGGAATTATGTATAAAACTATCAATGAATTATTCATCGGGTTTGGAAAACAAAGTTGCTAGAAATATATTTAACACTTCACTTGTACAAGTACATTTTATGGTGGATAACTCCAAATGATACTAACCTCATTGGGGCCATGAGAGATCCAAGAGATCCCCGGTGTAGACATAGATCCAAGATTTATATAAATATATATAATACTATATATATATTTATATATATATATAGCCCAGTGTCGTATAGAGTAAGTACAAAAACCACCCAAAGGCACAACACATCGACACCCTTGAGAAGCCCCTTTGTGCCCTTTTATAGAGTAAGTACAAAAACCTCATGCCTCCCCGGTGTCACAAAAAACCACCCAAAAAATGTGCCCTTTTATGAGAAGCCCCTTATGGGCGGGGGGAATCGTTACACTGAGTCTGTCGAACTGACTCAGTGAACGACGGGAAAGCCCTAAAGAAAGACTGCATCACTTTGTCATTTTCTATCTGATGCTCCCTCAGCTCCCGCATCTCTGTCCTCATTGCATCCAGCTGACTCTTGTAAGCTTCAGCATCCTTCTTATATTGCTCAGCATCCTTCTTATATTGTTCAGCATCTTTCTTGTGCTTTTCAGCCTCAGACATGTATTGTTGCATTTCAACTTTGTCACGTTGTCTACTTGACTCGGGGATGACCATTTCCCCAAGTCCCCGTGCATATCCAGGTCGATGGCCAAGAACCTCCCTAAAGACAGTCGCTGCTGCCTCATCACTACGTTGCTCTGGTCCTAGGCCATCCAACCTACCTTGCATCTCCTTCTGCACATTGAGAAAGCAGCGATTATTAACAAATAATCAGCTAGTGCTATATTAAGGCATGCACGACAGTATAGAAAGAAACATAGATCCCAACGGCTGTTTCTGCACTACTCACATAAGTACTTTCTGTAGCATCGGTGACAAATGCATTCTTTTTCTTCGACCAACGCGTCTCTTTGTAGAAGTCGACCAAATTCCCATTCTCATTGCGCTGTCATTTGTATGAACCATGTGACATTTGAACAACAAAGCTATGAGTAACCACCTTTAGTGATAGTAAAGTAATATTGTCACTAAAATCTCCAAGTAAAGTGCATTTTTACTATTCTATTTAAAATTAAAAGATTGTTTTCCCTTAGACATACCTTTTGCTCAAGTAATCGGACGAATGATTTTCGTCCTGATGTGTGATTAATGGCCTGCTTGTTTCGGTTCTCCCGATTTTGAGCTGAAATTTTCTGTCATACACAATAGGGAACAATTACTTATAATAGACAAACAGATTTTCCACCACAATATTTAGACATATTAAATATATACATATTATATGGTTGTATGTGAGAAAGACTATCTGTACCTTGAAGGCATCGCTGCCCCACCTTTCACACAACTTCACCCATACAATGGGGTCCACCAGACTAGTTCCATTAGCCAACGCTTCTGCGTGGCTTCCATAGGATTCATAAATCTTGTGCAAGTCATGGTGGAAGGAGTTGAAGCGCTTACGTAAGGCCTTTGTCACCGTCAATCGGTGGTTTTCGCGATCCCAGTCCAACACAAAGTCACTCTACATAAGGCAGCATGCAAACAATCAATGTGTCATCTCGTTATTTAGGCGATGATTATACTACATAAACAACACCCCAAACAAGGACAATTAAATTTTTTACTTACCCGAACACGGTCAATGAGCTCCTCTTTAATCGCTGGTGGCACATCCAACCAACGCTTGTAACTCATGTCACAGTATTGTTTCACAATCCACGATACTCGTGTTGTGAACATAGAAGCGTGTTCACAACATGGGGCTGTCTCACCATCGTTTATCTTCAGCATCACTTTCCCGTTCTTCCTTAGCTTGTCAAAGAAAATGCATCTAGATGGCCCACGAGTTCGTCTCCTCTGTTCTTGCGTTCCTTCGGTCTCTACTGGGGCATCTGCAGCTGTATTTTAAGGTACAATATATTAGTATTTTAAAGTGTAATGTGGAATATTCACACTTAATAACACATTCAAACATGCTAATGCTTTCAAAATTAAAGTATTGGAAAAACATGCACCAGTTTGTTCTCCAGTAGGTGATTGTTCCCCAGCAGTATTTGGTTGGGGTTCTTGAATAGGTTGTGGCGCGTGAGTTGCCACAACGCATGGTGGGAGACTTGGGGGCTGTGTTGAGTCATCCGAGGAGGATTGATTACACTCCTCCGTGCTATGATATGAAGATAATTTCGCACTGCGTGGTCGGCAGTGACGACCTGAGTATGGGATATAACGCCTTCCACCTCAAAGGCCTCGAAGTCTGCCTCCACCTCTTGAACTGGGTCCCGGCTGATTACCTGCATGAGTACAAGTTAATAACATAGTGGGATAAAATTGATGCCCTAATTGATACAAAATAATCGCAATATGCACAGACAAGTTCGTAAACAAGCAAATTGTTTTTCAATTTTCAGTTACTTTTAGGTAGACTAACCCTTACACTATGAGACTTTAAATAGACAAACGAATAACTGAGAGTCGGCCGTATATATACCTTGATACGGCATAGTGCATCCCAGTTGACACAGCCTCCCAATATTGAACGTAACCTGAAGCAAATTAAATCACATGTTAGATACTATTTAATTTAGGTATAGATGTTGTAAAACTTGAATACTACTCTCAAGATTGTTTGCTACTTGCATAATAAGAAAATATGAGTTTGCATAATAAGTAGTTCGAGCCAGGTAAAATGATTTTCTTCATGGTAGTAAGAAAATAAATCAAAACATATATTTCACCCAAACTCATATTGAACTGTCTATATACACATACCAATTTCAAAGTCAATCTCATATTGTCAAATGTCTATATACACATGGAAATTTCGAACAAGAATTCTAATATCTCAACCTTAAATGAACGAAGTTCCTGGGTTATATTTATAGGTCGCCAGACTCATCAGATGTTGTGTGCCCATCCTCATCTGAATGTTCCCCCTCATTTATTGATAGGTCCTCTTCATCTGAATATTCCCCCTCACTGGCCGCATTTCCAGACTCAGAAGTGATCATGTCATCATTGATAAAGCCTGTTGAATCTATGCGTTGACCAACCGAATCCATGATTTCTCGTGCATCTACATGGCTAGGTAGTATATCAGGCCTATTCAGTTGAGTTGCCACTTGATCTGTGTTATCACACTGCACTGGTTCATAATAATATGATGGCTCATCTTCTTGATCGGCATCAGGAGTACTTGATTCCCCATGAAGTACTTCAAGAACTCTCGGCAGTGGCGGAATGTTGTATACATTCCTATTTGCATAGTTCTGCACAACACCCCAATTCCCTTTCGCCCTTAAATCTCTTATGTAGAAACATTGATCAGCCTGACTCGCCAACACGAATGGTTCATCCTTATACCAAGTCCTGTTCATGTTGACACTAATCATATGGTCATCCACCCGCACCCCTCGTTTTCGATCACCAACATCAAACCAATCGCATTCAAACAGGTACACCCGACGCCACTCCATGTAGCGTAACTCTACAATATTATTAATAACTCCATAGAAGTCCAAATTATTTGTGGCCTCATCACCAGTTACCACCACTCCAGAATTTTGTGTACGACGGCGAAGTTCACGCTGTTTCGTATGAAACCTTTTTCCATTTATTATGCAAGCAGCATATGTTGCAACCCAACGGTCAGGCCCGCAAGCTAACGCGTACAGATCAGCGGACACATCAAGTGTATGCGAGGTTCGATGTTCCTGGATCTATATATTTAAAAAAGCAAATTTCATAACGTTTATTTTCGATTAGATCCAAATCATATAAAATGAAAGCTATAGCAGCACATCTTACATAGGAATGGATAAGAACTTACACGTTGCTTAAACCAAGTTGGGAACTCAGTTTGGTGCGTGCGCTCGATGCAATCTGGGTGTTGCACCTTACATTTATCGTAGTGTTCCCTGCATTTGGTGCATCGAGGCGAAGCAACATATTGAAGTTAGATGGTACTGGGTTCATAACAAATTGTATAGAATGAAAGAGGATTAAAGTAGACTCGTTAATGCTTACTCTATATAAGGTCCAATCTCCGCACAATTATTGAGCACGTACCAGATGGCTGCCCTAAATAGTTTATCTTCTAATTGCACGTTCGAAGGCATACCCAAGGGACGAACTTTCTGGTTGAAAATTTTGAACCCATCTAACGTGCCCTCTTCGTCAGCATCAATGTTGCGGTCCGGTCGACTAAACCTCGTCTCAATATCTTTGAGATACATGGAGCAGAATGTCAAGCATTCGGTGTGAATGTAAGCCTCGGCTATTGAACCTTCTGGGCGGGCTTTATTCTTAACATACCGCTTGAATTTGCCGAGATACCTCTCAAATGGGTACATCCACCTATATTGTACTGGACCCCCAAGTCTGGCCTCACGGGGTAAATGGACAGCTAGGTGGACCATAACATCCAAAAAGGAAGGAGGGAATATCATCTCCAGTTTGCATAGAATGGTGACAACATCAGTTTGGAGTTGGGCTAGGCGGTTGACATCGAGTGTTCGAGCGCACAACTCTTTGAAGAAAGTACCAAGTTCAGTCAAAGCCAAGCCAATGTCACTTCTTAAATACCCCCCAGCAGCAATAGGGAGTAGTCTTTGAAGGAAAACGTGACAGTCATGGCTTTTCAACCCTGAGATTTTACAGTCACGTCGAGATACACAGTTCGAGATATTGGAAGCGAACCCATCTGGAAATTTGATATCAGACAACCACTCACAAAATTTATTCCTTTGCTCGACGTTTAATGTGTACTGTGCATGTGGCATTGTTACACGATCACCATGCCATATCAAGTGTAATTCTTTTCTATAGCCCAAAAGCTCTAAGTCACGCCTTGAATTGATGTTATCCTTACTTTTCCCTGGACTGTTCATTAAAGTGAATAAGATGTTGTCGGCAATATTCTTCTCAATTGCATAACATCTAAATTATGCCGAAGTCGAACTGTTGACCAATAAGGTAACACGAAGAATATGCTACACTTTGTCCAGTTCAGCTCTTCAGCAGTGCGTTTTTTCTTCCTATGAGATTTGCCAAACTGAACATCCCCAATCATCTGCAATTGATTTTGAATCTCTTCAGGACCAAATTCCCTTGGTGGCATGCGATGATCTTCTCTACTGTTGAACAACCATTTCCTCCTTCTCCATATGTGATCTGTGGGTAAGAAACGACGATGTCCCATGTAACAATGTTTTCGGCCATATTTCAACCAATTAGAGTCTGTGTCTGCATTGCAAGACGGACAAGCCAATTTTCCCTTTGTTGACCAGCCAGACAGATTCCCGTAGGCAGGAAAATCGTTGATTGTCCACAATAAGGCAGCATGCAACATAAACGTCTCCTTGGTTGAGGCATCATATGTAGGTACCCCATCTTCCCAAAATTCAAGCAGTTCATCGATCAACGGCTGCAAGTATACATCAATCTCATTCCCTGGTGACCTTGGGCCAGGAATAATCAGAGATGTCATGAAGAATTGGTCTTTCATGCATGACCACGGCGGCAAGTTATAGGGGACAAGGATGACTGGCCAAATGCTATGAGGTTTAGCCAAGTTGTTGAATGGAGTGAAGCCATCACTTGCCAGACCGAGCCTAACATTGCGAGGATCCGAAGCGAACCAGCCATGATCTTCATCAAATTTCTTCCAGCACTCAGAGTCGGCCGGATGTCTCATACAAGTATCTTCTTTCGTCTGCTGCTCTTTGTGCCATCGCATATCACCTGCTATCTTTGCAGACATGAAGAGACGCTGCAATCTCGGTTTCAAAGGAAAGTGACGCAACACTTTTTGAGGTACCGCACGCTGTCCGTGTGTATTTGGTATCCACCTCGAAGCCTTACATACAGGGCATTCATTAAGAGCTGCATTTTCCTTCCAAAATAACATGCAGTCGTTGGGGCACGCATGGATTTTGTGGTATTTGAAGCCCAAACCGCGCTCCAACGACCTTGACTCCTCATATGATTGTGGCAATAGGGCATCAGGAAAGGCAGACCTCAACAAATCAAGTAGCATGTCAAATGACTTAATAGACCACCCACCGATTGATTTGATGTGTAACAACTTGACAACGAATGACAGTTTGGAAAATTTTGTACACCCATCAAATAACGGACGTCGGGCATCCTCTAGTAGTTGCTCGAAAGATGGTGAATCTACCGTCTCTCGTGGCCTGTTTGCTGCAGGAGTGCTATCTTGGGGCGCATCATCGAAGGTGCCTGCCCGGATGTCATCCAACATATCCTGCATGTCATCTATGTAATCGTCTTCTTGGTTGATATCATCATCAATATCTTCATCACTCACGTAGAATGTTGTATCCTCCTCCCCATGAAATATCCACTGCGTGTAATTTGGGTTGATCCCTTTCATAAACAAATGAGTTTCCACCTCAAATATAGGCAGCCACAGATTGTTAAGGCATGAACGACATGGACACCGGATGCGATCCCTTCCACTTGCATGGTTTCGTGCTTGTGCGATGAAATATTTAACGCCTTCGGCGTATGCAGGTGATACAAGCCTATCGGGATCATTCATCCAACTTTTGTCCATCTGAAGCACGATATGGGAGAGGAAGAAAGTTAGTTAAGCATGGACCGTAAACAACTAAGTTCGATGAAAAACTCACTATAGTGCGCATTCACGTTTGGAAGAATGAATAAGAAGTTGTTTGAAGAAGAGAATTGGAGGCACCTAGTTCACTTCATAAAAAGCATATTAGAAGGTGGTTGAGACACTAGGCTTTTAGAGCGTGGAGGTAATGGGAGTAACCTTTACGTGGAATTCAGGAAACTCTAATCAAGACTGTGAAGGATGTTATAGAGGTTGCCAGCTTATTTAAAGAGCATATATGTGTGGCACTGTTCAGTTATTGCATACCAAAGGTTAGTGTAATATAGTTTATTTAAAGAGCATATGTGTGTAACAGTTCATTTTTTCAAGGCAATGAACTGTGTTGCTTACTCGTGCCTACAACTTACAAATAAGTTGCTTTCTTGGGATATAGGAAGGTGGTCTAAGCTATGGTGTTTGCATACACCACTGGAATCATGTAACAAATACTGAACTCAAGATATGGTGTTTGCCCAAGTACCTCATATGTACTTGGGCAATGCCTATTTACTTGTATTATTAAAAAAAAATTACACTTCTTGAATCAGAAGCATAGCTTTATTATGTTGTCAAAAAAGTAAAGTGCATTCTTTGAGGTGGGTGAGTTTGGAAACATGTTTTCATCTATGGAAATTACAATTCATCGTAGATAGATGATGTAATATTGTTAAAGCAATTTTCCTAACAAAAGTAAGCAAACAACTATAATTGGTCCGACATTATAGTTGAAGATTATATATAGAAGATAAGAAAAGATAGAAGATTCAAGAAGATATCAGGTTTTCTTGATATCATCTCAGTTGGGAATTTGAGTTCGTTTGTGAGGCCATAACACTGACCACTTTTTCTTGTTTGGTCGGAAGAAACTACTTATCTACCTTATATACTCCATACTGTTTTAGGCAATTCCTTATAATACTTGTCCGATATACATAATCTAAGAAAATAATTGTTTAATCACAGGATTGAAACAAAAAGTGACCATTAAGCAGTACTTAAATGATTATATTCAATTATAGTAATAATTGTTTTTGGGTTTGCATGCAGAATTACTCTTAGTTGACATCTTTTGCATGGTCTTGCTTAAGGATCCTTGAGTACTTTGTTGTTATTTTATATCTACGAACTGTGTTATTAAGTAAAGGATATGCTAAATCATAGCACTGCCGACTCTAACTCAAATTCAAATTAATTAATTAGCCACACAAGGAAAAATACATTTACCGGCAAACAACATCACCCAAAACAAAGAACAAACACCATGTGGAATTTGTTAAGTAGAATACAATTATTATTAGATGGATTATCTAATAATAAACCATATATATTAACCAATCAAAGCTATGTCTAGCATATATAATAACACTAACAACAAAACATCCATCTATGTTTTGAGAATTCATGAAATGAAAGGAAGAAGGAACTACGGACGTGTATGGGTATTCGTTACCTTCAATCCCCAATACAAATTGTTTCAGCTCACCCCTAGGTGAAATGGCTCACCAACAAGGCCGTCGGGCTCAACCAAGTGCTTTTCAATCAAAATGACAGCACATCCGTCCTACAATCTGCACCCAAAAATGTAACATAAAGTGTCAGATTAAATCTTAATATATAGAAGAGCCTAACACAAACGAAATCAATAAACAAAAGAAAAATATACAAATAAAAGCAAACAAATATAAGAGTAATGATTTTAATCACAAGCTTAACTGCATCTTCCAACTATATAATTTCAACTAGAAAGCACGTTCCTTACATCCTGTCAACTTAGGGAAAATCAACTAACAAGCACGACATCAAACTATTTGACTTCTATCCATACTTAGCACTAAGCCAAACTTTAAAAGTCCTTATTCCAAGCATCCTAAATAAATAACTAGAGCATCATTCAAATTGCATGTTTGCTGTCCAATAAAGGCCGCCGGGTTTTGTACATGAAAGATAAATGGATGGAAGCAACAATTGGGTTGAGTTCCTATAAGTTCAATAGTATTTCATGTGGTATTGTACTTTCAATATTTAAGTAAGTGTAGTTTCATTTTTTAAAAAATAGCAATTTGAAATAGGATGTCCCGTATACTAGTGCAGAAAGTAGGAAAGCTAGTTATAAGCTTGAGATCGGCTCAGACAACGTACATATTAATACCACGGGCTAAACAATCCATTCAATGCTTAATGAATATTTTATTCAATTAATGAATAAAATACCAAATCAATACTTGAGTTCGATCTATGCAAATGTAACTGAGAAGTTTAAGTGTTCAGGAATTTTAATGAAGCACCAATGAAGAACCCAAGTTCACAATATTTTAACTCCATTAAAGGACTTCTTGATTGGCTGAAATGATATGGTTACTAGTGATGATTGTCTCATCTCATATAGGGACTCTGAATCTGGTCTTATATATTAGATCATATGCAAGGGGAAGCTACACTCAACTGTGCTATTTGACAAATACATAAAGTTCTGCTTAGTGCTTTTAATCTTCTAGTATATACTTTCTATATATATATAGAAAGTATTAGGATATATGGCAGTACTCACGTCTGCATTATAACCTGGAAAGAACTGGCATAAATAGGACTACTCCTCCATATATATAAAAACTAAAATCAAATTATCAATCAATTTCATTTGCTGGCTGTTCAGTGTTGAAACTCCCAACTGGACAAAACCAGCTAGTAACATAATGGAAAATGATTATATAAAACTATGTAAAGTTGGTCTAATACATGATTAAGTCATTTTAACTTTAAACAAGATATTTATTTCTGTTTGATGTATTATATTTTAGTTGATAAATTTAACTCTTTGCTATATATTATTTAGTTTTCATTTAATTAGTAGTTACAAAATTGGCCGGGTGGTGGCTTTATAGACTAAATATTAGAAGTAATAACACAAATATGTTGGGATAAAAGATTCATATATTTGTGTCATTCTTAAAAGTAATAACACAAATAGCCTAGTACAACTTCATTTTGCAAATAAAAGTATATGTTTATAGATCACATAGAAAGATAAATGTTTGGTTGATCACAAACAAAAATTACAAATAGTTCTTTTTGCATAGAAACTGAAATACATACCTACTTATATATACACCCTTAATATAAATTTATATAGTTTGCTGTAATCATTCAATGAAATGATCAGCTTTTTAAATTGTAAGATAAATGAATCTCTATATGCAAAAAGAACTTCATCGAGTTCCCCAAGGAAATAATATTTGCCTCAATACTTAGTACAGAAAAGTTAAAGCTTAAAGATTACAAAATGGCTGGTTTTTGTCCCTTGTTTTCAACAGTTTTTCATACAAAGAAATAACTTTGGTTGAGCAAAAGATGCAAATGAAAAATGGGAATGAAATGGACAGCATGCAAGCAAAACAGAGTGCAGTGCAGAATTTTCTGCACAACAGAATGGACAGCTAGCAGCTTTAGTACATTCATGCTCTTAAACATCCCTCATTTAACCACAATCTCAACTACACAACCCAAGCATACTAGATTTGAAGAAAACCTGAGAATTCACACCATTTTTGTGTGAAAGTATATAGCGGCCATACAAGAGTAGCTCTTGACAAACCAGAAAATTCTAATCGAACCTACTAGTTTGAATAAAATCATCGATTGCTTACATAGGCTATTATCTTGAAGAAAAGTGTTAAAAATCATACATTCTCATCTCCACTAGTTTAACACATAGTGATAAAGGGTTAAACATAGTCACAAAATGATTCAAACTCAATATTTAAAACAGAAGATCTTCTCAATATTAAAAAGAGTAGAAATAAATATCAATATTCAATAAGCCTACATTTAAGTTTTATGCATGAGTAAAAGATGACACTGTTTTGAGAAGCCCTAGTCCAATAGCTAGGGATCAGATTCCTCATTAATTACCTCTAACAAAAAACTGCATTAAATACTGGCCAAGGTTGTGTACATACGTTATTTGTTCTTTAAATGGAGGATATATATGGACTATAACCATATGGAGCCTAGCTAGCTAGCTAGAGGAGTAGTTCATTATACTTAAGCTGCCATCAACCAATATATAGCTAATTCTGGCTAAGATGCCTATATATATAAGATCATGTTCATGCTTGCATGATCCACTAAAATTTTTAATCCTTTAAATCCTGAAACCACATGGGGCATAATCACCAGGGAACCATACACAAACCTTTTAGTATAATTCAGGATACTTATAGGGACCAAACTCCTTGAACAAAGTCTACGATGATGCATGCCCAAATCGATCTAAGGTCTATATATAAAGTTGAGAGCATCAGAAAAAAGCAAAATAATTATGGGCCTGATTATTAATGCCTTGGTCTGTATATAGCTGCAAGATGTTTAGTTAATGCCTTGGTTGAGAATATATATATCAAGCAGAACTTTAGAGAAGAAACTAATATATATATAATATGTATATATATATATATGCGATATATATATATGTTCGTGTAAATCTTCCAATAATAGAACACACACATGATATGCATGTGGGTGATCCTTTTTCAATAATGCATCGAAATTAGATTGGTTTAGAAACTTTTTTTCCCCAAAAAAATCCACATGATTCAAGTCCTGAGGAAATACAACTAAGTAAAAAATTTTGTTATTCAAAACATAGCTGTATAAAACATTTGATTTCTAGACAAAAATGTCTTTTGAAAAGCATGCATAATGACCAAGAAACACTCACTAATTTCAAATCCTATAGCCAGATTAGACCCCAAAAATAAGAGAATAAGAAACATTCAAAAAACAAAAACTAAATACAAAAACTAAAGAAAATTCCAAATTCAATTTTTGCAAGCATGAACTAGAGCATTATGTGTGAGGAAAGAAGGGAAAAAACAAACAATGAGAATATTGATAAATGCAAAATATACGTTCTAGCTACCTAGTCATCATGTAGTTAATTAGTAGTATATAAATATCATGAAAGTTCGGCTACTTAATGCTAGCTTTATTTTTTATTTTTTAACTTCTGATATTAACGTCTGTATGAGCTAGCTAGCTAGCTACGGATCATCAGATCAAGTAATTAATAAGATTAAATTAAAAAAGCCAATTCATATAAAAAAAATGTAGTAAAAGTTATCAAATGAATATATATAGTTTTAATTAATATTATTAATATATATATATATTAATAAGTAGTAGTACTACTACTCGATGGTACGTGCATGCAATTGCATGACTAATATCATTAATATTATAAATCAGATCCCAATCGATTCAGATTTACAAGGCAAACCACATTTGGAAGGCGGCACATGAGTTCTTGTACGGGAACACCGTTTCAGCTCTGGATTGTGAGTTGTTGCATACCCAACTATTATAAGCTAGCTCCTTTTATATAGTCTGTGTCTGAGTGCGTGCTAGCTAGTTTGGATATAATTGATTCATGTGGTCCATGCATGCAGAAATGTTTCTTCAGACAATTCTTCCATTCCGTAGCAAAAGTTGATTATCTCACTTTGAGACATGGTTTCATCTCGGTAAGTACCTAATTATATATATATATATCATGTATATAAATATATAGCTTTCAGCTTTGTGTTCCTGATTTTATAAACTACTGCTATATATATGTAAACGTACAGTTTTGGACCATAATTAATATACCGATCATGTACTCAGGCTCACCTGTCGGCCAGTAACAACTTCGATTTCCGAAAATATATAAGGGAAAAAACAAACAATGAGAATCTTTATAAATGCAAAATAACCAGGAAAAGGCAATGAAAATGCTAATGAGTCACAACGGTCTGTTTGCTTCTAATGAACAATGATTGAGATTAAAATCAAAAGTTATTCAACCTACCATAACTAAGTTTGTACTTCCAACAAGAGAACAAATATGATATGAATTTTGAGTGAGCCTTTTGAATGAATGCCTCAAAATTAGTTTGGTTCAGGAAATTTTTTTAAAAAAAGAAATCCACATCATTTAAGTTCGGAGAGAATAAAACCAATAAAAACTTTTCGGTATTTCATACAGCATAAATAATGCCACATTTAATTACATGTACAAAAATACTTTTTGAACAAAAAACAAGCTAGAACTCAATATTTTAGCATCTAGCACATTTATATTTCTTTCTTTCATCACACTAAACCCCAAGAAAACAGCAATGCAGCATTCAAACTGCCAAACCTTCATTTCCTTCTCATTATCTCTACTTTGATGAAAAGCATACACAAATAGCAAGAAAGATCACTAATTTCAGATCTTACAAATAGCATGAAAGATCACTAATTTCAAAAATAAGAGAATAGGAAACATACACATGATAATTTCAATAAAAGCCTCAACACTAGTTTGGTTCAAAAACTTTTTTTAAAAATCAAATCCACATCATTCAAGTCTTGAGAAAATACAACTGATAAATTTTTTTTAATATTTAGAACATGAATGATAAAACATTTGATTCGTAGACAAAAATAGCCTTTGAACAAAACAGAAACCAGAGGTGAATATTTTAGCATCTATCACATTTAGTCTTCTTTTTCGCATCATATAAAATCTCAAGAAAACATCAATGTAACATTCAAAATATGAAATATTCATTCCCTTCGCATTACATCCACTTTCTCGAAAAGCATATCTAAAATCAAGAAAGATCACTAATTTCAAATCCTACACATATACAGTATTCTTACTTGTCCAGAAAAGTCCAAGCTGCTAAACTATTGTTTAATTCCATCGGTAATCAAATATATTCTTATAATGATATATATATATATATATATATATACACTTTCTAAATACATATTTATGGAAGTCTTTCTAATATATCATCATCATGCACAATTTTAACAGACAGAAACTTCAGGGCTGTGAGATAGCTTATTTTGGACACCGAAATAACTTGCATGACTTTATAACACTAGCAGCCTAGCTAGAGGGTGTAATTATCAGACCAACAAAAATCAATTTAATTTATTTCCTGGTTGGACATGTATATAATATATATATATATATGTATCTATGGTGTGCAAATTAAAAATATCACCCAAAAATTACTAACTATTAACGCCCCACATCAACACCTACACAAAATGCAAATTTAAAGGTGGCATTTTCGTGCAAAAAGCATCAAGCTTCCTGACCCAAACAGATGGAAATTAGTCTACAAGAAAAATGCACCGATTGTTGTAAAGCAACAGTCTACATATGAAGGTGGAGAGATAGAGAAATTACCCCAAGCAATACCTCTGTTCACTAAAGGAATTCACTCCAAGAGTCTTGGTGGAATATGCTTGCCCTCTGATACTTGATTCCAGAAGAACTACTCCAAAAATTACGACCCTCGCTTCTGTGGGGAAGAAAAATGAAGTGGAGGTCAGAGGCGCAGAAGCTTTGGGGCGTATTTGAAAATGGAGATGAAGTCGTGTGTGTGAAGTGGGTGGATTTAATTGCAGGTAGCCGAACTGGGGAAGAACGTGGAAGCAGCGAGGAAGAACGGAGATGATTTTAGAAATGGGTAAGGCTCGGGACGGGAGGGAAAGGGGGAAATAAATTAGATTTCGCGCCCAGAGCTATCCCGTCGATTTCATGTCGCTACAACATGTAATTTTATATCCCGGCGATTATTTTCGCAGCTATAATATATTAAATCGCTGCAATTGTTGCATTTAGCCCGGCCCGGTATTTTTAATGAGGATTGGATTCTAAAACGTGCGGCGAGTTTTTAATCGCTGGCAAATATTACATATAGCGGCGATTTAATTTGCAGCAGATAGAAAATCGCTGCTATAAGGGCTATTTCTTGTAGTGTACACACACACACCGCACGTTCATCTCATTCATATCAGGATGTATTGATATGTTAAAGAGATCTATTTCACTTGCCCAAAGATAATAACTATATAAGTTCATGTACATATATGTTGGACTCGACTTGAATACATTTCTAGAGTGACAACTTTAGAGCCCCAACATCGTAAATGACAACTTTGCAGGTATTCTAATTTTTTCAGAATTTGGTTTGGGACAAAAACGACAGACCCAGATAAATCCAGTGAGCCCAACATCTAGCAATCCCCAGCCCAAGTTCAAGACTAACATAAGTGCACAACTTGTAAACTTTTAAATTATTGAACTTTTATGCTATAATAATAATATAAAAAAGTCATCGAACTTCTAGGAATAAAGGAGTGCTGTGTTTTATTATTGTTTTTTTTTTTTTTCATTTCAATTTAGACATAAAATATGTTTATTTAACTTTCCTTTGGTACATTTTACCCAAGTGTATGCAAAATAATCCATGCTCAAAATAGGATTTGAAATTTCAGTTATTGGTATTAACTAGTTGTATACCTATACGACGCGTATAATTAATAATTACAATCTTTTGTACTTATTTATTAATCTTAAATATCAAATGAAATAACTCATTATAAGTCATATACTCTTTTATACCAAACTAATTAACTTAAATAAAATATACCAATGAACATTGAAAACTCGTGTAAAGCTTTTGTTAACAAGCAATAAGCCATTTAAAATACACCATTTTAAGTTGTCCAGTTTGATTGTGATAGCTATCTTTGCATAACGCTTTTGCATAAACTCAAACATCTCACTAATTGATAATTTGATTCTTCTTCCACTAACCTAGACATCTGCATTCTGCCATAAACACATGACAGTAGAGTGATATATAAAACATCAACACCATCAAATTAATTACAATTTATTTATCAATCTCCTTGTCGGTTTGAATAACCCGTAATCAAATCCTAGCCATTAAAAATAGCCACATCACATCTAAAATTCTTCTCCTGGAATGATCCAAACTCCAATCACTAAAGCCAACCCATAAAGAGTAAAAGAGGGGAGAGGGGTGTAAGGGACAGGGGGAGTGAAAAATCTGCAAAAATATTAACTGAGAAAAAGGAACACAAAATTTATCAGTACACCGCACTTTGTATAAACGAGATGATCTTTGTATCTTAGAAAATATTGGGTTATTTGGTTCTCTCAAATCCTAGCCATCGATTGATCTGATTGATGATCACAATAAAAGATTCAAGCATATAATTTTAAGTTACTTTATCCAGCATTGTCTTCACTTTGGGTGTTTTATTATTTTAAGTTGGAGGTTCTAGACGATCTTGATGACCAAACATAATAAAATCTAGGTTCAGATATTGTAACACTCCGTATTTTAGTGTATTTTTACTGAAAGATTATTTTTATTTATTTAAAAATTTATTCTCTTGTTTTAAAAAATTGGTTGGATTTTTTAGTGAGTTTATTTTTATGATTTTAATTTGGTGAAAATTATTTTTAAGTGATTTCTTAATATTTATTTATTGTTATTCATTTAAATTGCTTTTCATATTTAATTAATTCCTGTGAAATTTAATTATTTTAATTTCACTTTACCATTACGTTTAAATTATTTTATTTAACTTGTTGTGTTAAAATCGTTTCCGTTTAATCATTTTTATGACCCAAGATATGAGGATTAGACCTCATTTCTTTCCTTCTATTTTATTTTTCCTCTCTTTTTTCTTTCTTCCTTTCTTTTCTTTTTCTTCTTTTCTTTCTTCTTTCCCCGGTCTCCCGCGCGCTGCACGTCCAGCTCCTTCCCTCTCTCTCCGTCCGTTATTCTCTCCCCCAGCCCGCCGCCGTGCGCTGGCGGTGGTCGACACCGCCTGGCTCCCCAGCTCCCCCATCCACCGGCGACGCCACCCCTCAGTTTTCAGCCCCAGCCGCGCCGCCGTTAGCCACCACGAGCACATTGAAGCCGCGTCATTCTTTCCGCCGCTGCGCCGCCGTCGCACCACCATTGGCCACCATCTTCACACCACTTCATCCTCGACCTCTTGGCAACCCATTGGACCCAACCCCACCTCCGATCCGTCACCGGTGAAGCACAACCAACCCCATTTCCTTTTTGGATATTTTTGGCCTTAAACCACCCCTTGTGCCGCCACCCACGGCCAACCTTCACCACCACTAGCTTCACCGACATCCCTAGGCCCTACCCTATTATTTTTGGGTCTTCGTTTATCTCTGTTGAAAAGTGGGTATCTGTGACCCACGGCCACAATGCATTTTACACTGTTCTGCAGCTGTTTTTCCACTTCTTGCAGTTTCGTGATCCTCCGGAAATTATTATATAGCATTGTAAGTATTTTCTAAAGAATTCTTGTAAATTTAATGTATTTTTACACTAACACATTTCACTGTATTTGAACTGTTGATTGGTTTTGCCGGACTGAGTCCGAGGAGTACAGGGGTCGGATGGATTGGTGATTGGAGTTGTTTCGTTGGATTTGATTGGATTGGTTATTGATGGTTGTTGATTAGTGTCGGTACATGTGCATTTCATGATTTCATGCATGATCATATTTGTAAAGGAAAATTGGGTTTTCGTGTATTGCATTCATGTTCATGTGTTTATGAAAACTGGGTTTTCATGTGAGAATGGAATTCGGGTGCGTGTGTATCACGACCACAAGCCGAGATGGGGCATTATCTCGGTGGAACTCCTTTGGTTACTCGGGAGCGGAATATACTGTGTAACGTCCCCTGGATTGTCGCCGAGCGACAATGGGATCGGACGAGAGATTCGTGCCGACTCTGTGGTCCTTCTGCTGGCGGGGACTAGAGGATGTCTGGCCATGAACGCGCTGGGCGCGGAACTGGGCATCGCTACGAAGCCAGGACGTGCGGATGGTCCCTAGGGGAGGCCATGGTGCATAAGGTAATAACAGATTAATTGGCTATTTTCTGGGAAAATAGTGTGTTGGATTTTGTGTAAATCATTTTCTGGGAAAATATTTTACGGATATTTTGGGCCAAATGGGATTTTAGCGTGTGTTGGTTGCATTAAATGCATTTTATTCCTGAGAATTATTTGGGTTATACTTACCTGCGGTACCATTCTGTGGTAACGCAGATTTTGATGCAGATGAAGATGAGGGTGAGCCTGAGGAGTCGGCTCTGCCCGAGGAGTGATTTAGGATCACTCATTTGTATTTTGGGGCATGTGTTAAACTTTATTTTGAGATGACTGTATAACTATTTAAACCCTTTTACTAATGTTTACTTGTATTTAAATTCTGGTACTTAGTAGACTTAATTATCCGCTGCGTTGTTGTTGTACACTGTCGCATGTACACACACTTGGCACTTTCGTTGGGATGCGTGACCGTGTTGTCATCATCCCGGCGTCTCGATTCCCGTATTTCCTTACATGGGGGTCGGGGGCGCCACAGGTGGTATCAGAGAAGTTCGGCTCTGGGTAAAACCACATGTCCTGTAGGTGCAGTACCAGAAAGTTTTAAAGTTGTGAATTGAAATTATTTAATTTAAAATATGTGGTTTTTATTGGTTTTATTTAGTTTATTGTATACTAATTATTTGTTTATTTATTTTATTGCTTTATTTTATGGTAAGTTATTTTATTGTTTAAATTATTTTATTGTAAACTACTTCATTGGTTTTATTCATTTTGTCGTATGTTATGTTATTTATGGAATTTCATTTTATTTTATTTTGTTTTGTTTTGTTTTGTTCGAAATTGAAAGGCGGGTTACGGGTTGTGCTATGACAGGAAGATGGTACGACTGAGAATACCATTGTTAGGCTTGAACATTTGGTGTAGTAGGCCTGAACTCTTGGTGATTGATTTGTTTTAATATCGAGGCTCGAACATCATGGTCAGGGTGAACTCTTTGGATTAGGTACTCAAGTTGCTGCTAATGAGGGAACTAGTTTTAAATTGCCTGGGATAATTGAGGTTGTAAGTTCCGTAGAATTTATGTAATGAGTCTGTGGGGTAGGAGGTTGTAAGTTCAACGAATTTCAAGGTTAGATTTATGAGAAGTTCATCTAAGGATTGAGGCCCCATAGTTTGTAGGAAATAAGTTTATGGGATTAAGCTGGTAGGTTCAACAAGCAATTGGGAGATTACTTCGATTAGAAGTTTTCAATCTTGCAGACCTTGATAAGCAATTTGATAATATTTGGGGTTTTAGAATTTACAAGTTTTATAAGGCGAATGTTTTAGATTTAAGGTCATCGATCTTGAGGATTTTGAAAAATGATTTTTATCTGGGTTAAGGTTGTAAAATTGCAGAGTTGAAGGGTAGAATTAAAATAGGATTGATGAGAGTTGCATAACTGATATGAGAATTTTTTCAGGAAAGAATTTCTTTGGAGATGGAAGGTAATGATCTAGTTTGTGTATTTTCTGGGGATTGAAGATATTGATCTAGTTCGGTTAATGATTGCTTTTAGCTCGATGTTTCAGTGAAAGGTTGGGGATTTAATCCATATCATTTTTAAGGATAATAGATGGTGCGGATTTAGGAAATGATTCTTGTTGATTTCGAAGATATAGGTCCAGATGATGGAAATGGTAATGATGATCACTTGCACGTTTGGAGGATTATTGGTTTTGGGTAAAGGTGCGTGAGATTGATGTATAGTAGTGGTGAGTGTTTATGGATTTCAGAGAGTTCAGGTCCTAGTCTCATTTTGGTTTGGAAGAAGTGGCTTTGGTAGGTGTTGAAGAGGAGTCGTCACAATAGTATTAATTCAAGAGACCTTGTCTTAGAGTTTTTGGTGAGTTGATCGAAGTGTACAGTTGAAGTGGGTTACTCGATGGAATCACGGTTGACATTAGTTATTGTGATTATCTTCAAAAATTAATTGTGACTTGAGGTTACCTAGGAATTTTTTTTTAATTTTGAGGTTATACTTTCTTTTGAAGATTTGAGCAGTAGGGCTTGCTTTGAGGTTTAATAGTGATGTACTATTGAATGAACTAGTTGTGTTAATGCTAGCTTGGAGGAGTAGAAATAGGTGGGTGACTTACCAAGAAGGTTTTGATAATGTTTTGGTGTAGTCAATGGTGGTTCGTAATGAGTTTAGTCACTGCTAGATTAGATGTTCAGAATGTAGGTGATGAACTTTTGGGTTTAGGTTGTCAGGTTGAAGTTTATAGGAGCTCTTATTGGTTGGTTAGGTTGGAATCGAGCCTTTTAAGGTATGCTCCTTATTGTAGATGAGATGGATGTATTTTGGGTTGAGGTTGCTTATTTTCAATTTGGGATGCTGAGGTTGTTTGATATTGGGTTTTTGTCTACGATCATAGATGTATTTTATGGAATTTGATTTTGATCAAGGCAGCAGAAGTTAATTGAGGAGTTTGAGTTATAACTCTTGGTTTTGGGAAAGAGAGTATTTCTTCTACCAAATTGTGATAAGAGTTTGTGGTTAGTAGGAATGGAGCCACTTTGTACTCGATGATGTTAGTTTCATGAGGACATAAATTTTATGCATGTGGCGAATATCAAAGTGCGCAGCAGAAGCGTAGTATTTTTGTTGTAGTCAGGAGTTTAGATTGTGCTGATTTTGAGGAAGTAGTGGTGACTTGAATTTTGAGAAGATACTTGTAATTAGAGATTTATCATTTGGTTGTGTAATTTGTTATTGATGGTTAACATTGGAAGTGGCTATTAGGTTACCAATAGTAGAATTCAATGGAGGTTTAGAAGTTGGAGCATAGGAGTTGATTGAGGTTGGCACATATTATTGTATGGAGATATTAATCATTGGAATTTATTGGATGTTGTATTAAGGTTCTCGTGGAAATGAGTATGATGGATATCGCCATGTTTATTGAGAAATGTGCCACGTGCTGTCAAGTTAAGGCTGAGCATCAAGGTAAACTTCAACCTTTCCCTAATCCAGAGTGGAAGTGGTATGATATTCTATGGATGTTGTAGTGGGTTTGCCGAGGACTCCTAGTGGGAAGAACTCAATTTGGGTGATTGTTGATCGGTTGACCAAGAGTGCTCATTTCTTGCCTATTAATAATACTGACTCTTTGGGTAAGTTGACTCAATTATATGTCGAGGTGATAGTGCGTTTGCATGGAGTATCCAAGAGCATTGTGTCGGATCGGGACCCGTAGTTTATGTCCCATTTTTGGAAAAGTTGCAGGCAGCTTTAGGCACTAAGTTGAAGTTTAGTACTGCATATCACCCTCAAACAATCGGTCAATCAGAGCGTACTATTCAGACTCTGGAGGATATGTTGTAGTCTTGTGTCATGGAATTTTAGGAGAGTTGGGAGAATCCTCTACCGCTAATTGAGTTTGCTTATAATAATAGCTTCTATTCCTCCATCCAGATGGCTCCGTAGGAAGCTTTGTATGGAAGGAAGTGCATATCGCCCTTGTGTTGGCGTGAAGTTGGTGAGAGTAAAGTAATTGGGCCCGAGATAATTCAAGAAATGAATGATCAAGTTCAGTTTATAAGGACTAAAATGGCGGAAGCGCAAAGTCACCAGAAAAGTTACACAGATACAAGAAGAAGAGACTTATCCTTTGAAGTAGGTGATTGGGTTTATCTTAAAGTCTCTCATATGAAAGGCGTTAAGCGCTTTGGTAAGAAATGAAAGCTTAATCCAAGATATGTTGGCCATTTTCAGATCGTAGAGAAGGTTGGGCTTGTTGCTAATAGAGTGGCCTTGCCGGACTATTTTGGCGGTATGTTCTTAAGTCTGCTCTTAGTTGAATCTTATTCCTGTCTTAGTCTTAATGTTGACCTTGTCAATTTCGAGGACGAAATTTTATTTAAGGGGGGGAGGATGTAACACCCCATATTTTAGTGTATTTTTACTGATAGATTATTTTTATTTATTCAAAAATTTATTCTCTTGTTTTAAAAAATTGGTTGGATTTTTTAGTGAGTTTATTTTTATGATTTTAATTTGGTGAAAATTATTTTTATGTGATTTCTTAATATTTATTTATTCTTATTCATTTAAATTGCTTTTCATATTTAATTAATTACTGTGGGATTTAATTATTTTAATTTCACTTTACCATTACGTTTAAATTATTTTATTTAACTTGCTGTGTTAAAATCGTTTCCCTTCGATCATTTTTGTAACCCAAGATGTGAGGATTGGACCTCATTTCTTTCCCTCTATTTTCTTTTTCCTCTCTTTTTTATTTCTTCTTTTCTTTTATTTTTCTTCTTTTCTTTCTTCTTTCCCTGGTCTCCTGCGCGCTGCACGTCCAGCTCCTTCCCTCTCTCTCCGTCCGTTCTTCTCTCCCCCAGCCCGCCGCCATGCGCCGGCGGTGGTTGACACCGCCCGGCTCCCCAGCTCCCCCATCCACCGACGACGCCACCCCTCAGTTTTCAGCCCCAGCCGCGCCGCCGTTAGCCACCATGAGCCCATTGAAGCTGCGGCATTCTTTCCGCCGCTGCGCCGCCGTCGCACCACCATTGGCCACCATCTTCACACCACTTCATCCTCAACCTCTTGGCAGCCCATTGGACCCAACCCCACCTCCGATCCATCACCGGTGAAGCACAACCAACCTCATTTCCGTTTTGGGTATTTTTGACCTTAAACCACCCCTTGTGTCGCCACCCACGGCCAACCTTCACCACCACTAGCTTCACCGACATCCCTAGGCCCTACCCTATCATTTTTGGGTCTTCGTTGAAAAGTGGGTATCTGTGACCCACGGCCACAGTGTATTTTACACTATTCTGCAGCTGTTTTTCCACTTCTTGTAGCATCGTGATCCTCCGGAAATTATTATATAGCACTGTAAGTATTTTCCAAAAAATTCTTGTGAATTTAATATATTTTTGCACTAACACATTTCACTGTATTTGAACTGTTGATTGGTTTTGCCAGACTGAGTCCGAGGAGTACGCGGGTCGGATGGATTGGTGATTGGAGTTGTTTGGTTGGATTTGATTGGATTGGTTATTGATGGTTGTTGATTAGTGTCGGTACATTTGCATTTCATGATTTTATGCATGATCATGTTTGTAAAGGAAAACTAGGTTTTCGTGTATTGCATTCATGTTCATGTGTTTATGAAAACTGGGTTTTCATGTGAGAATGAAATTCGGGTGCATGTGTATCACGACCCCAAGCTGAGATGGGGCATTATCTCGGTGGAGCTCATCTAGTTACTCGGGAGCGGAATATACTGAGTAACGTCCCTTGGATTGTCGCCGGGCGACAATGGGATCGGACGAGAGATTCGTGCCGACTCCGTGGTCCTTCTGCTGGTAGGGACTAGAGGATGTCTGGCCATGAATGCGCTGGGCGCGGAACTAGGCTTCGCTTGTTGCATAGTGGGTGCTCGGCCATGAACGCGCTGGGCGCAGAACTGGGCATCGCTACGAAGCCAGGACGTGCAGATGGTCCCTAGGGGAGGCCATAGTGCATAGGGTAATAACGGATTAATTGGCTATTTTCTGGGAAAATAGTGTGTGTTGGATTTTGTGTAAATCATTTTCTGGAAAAATGTTTTACGGATATTTTGGGCCAAATGGGATTTTGGCGTGTGTTGGAAAATTATCATTTTCGGGGAAAATGATGTTTTGAGGAAAATGCATATTTCATCATATGCATGCATGTTGGTTGCATTAAATGTATTTTATTCCTGAGGATTATTTGGGCTATACTTACCTGCGGTACCATTCTGTGGTAACGCATATTTTGATGCAGATGAAGATGAGGGTGAGCCTGAGGAGTCGGCTCCACCCGAGGAGTGATTTGGGATCAGTCATTTGTATTTTGGGGCATGTGTCAAACTTTATTTTGGGATGACTGTATAATTATTTTAACCCTTTTACTGATGTTTACTTGTATTTAAATTCTGGTACTTAGTAGACTTAATTATCCGCTGCATTGTTATTGTACACTGTTGCATATACACACACTTGGCACTTTCGTTAAGATGCGTGACCGTGTTGTCATCATCCGGCGTCTCGATTCTCGTGTTTCCTTACATGGGGGTCGGGGGCGCCACGGATATTTATTTCATTTGAGAGAGCTACATTGCCCATAATAATTGGTTAAAATAAGTTTGGTATTAGATTCCAAGGTTATAATTAAACAGAATCACATAAAACCATAAACAGATTTCAAGAACAAGTATTGAATAAAGCCATAAACCTAATTCAAGAACAAGTATATTAGGTTAATGTAGTATGCCTGGGAAAGCAAACACATGAAACCTATTGATGTGTCACAAACATGAAATTAATATTCGTAAACAAACTTGAGTCTCTTACATTAGCCCCCAATATTCTTGAGAAACTTTAATTTGATCTTGTTAAGTGTAGTTGAAATGTTTTTTGTGCCAATCCTCTATTCAGGTGAATCTGTATAGCTGCCCAAAGCTAATCCCATAGTTAATGATAAACACTCCTCCATAGCAGCATAATCACTTTCATTTCTTAACAAATTTGCATCAGTAACTTCAACTATTGAAAGGGATAGCGCTGACTCCTCTACCAATTTCTTCAAGCTCATTCCTTCACTAAACATATCATCAGTGAGCTTTTTTTTTTGTGAAAGTTTCCATAAATAAAATGCCAAAACTATACACATCCCCATGGTAGAAACAACTCCTTCAGATCCATATTCTATAAATGATAAGAAAATAATAGAATGAATCAAAGTGTGGAGGTCAATATGTTACAAAAAGAGAATAAATATATATAGGTATACAACAAGAATGATTATAGAAAGGCATTTTACATTACCTGGTGCGATATATCCAATTGTAGCAAGAGTCATGGTTTGTGTGAAAGAAACCCCATCACTTAGGAGTTTTGAAATACCAAAATCAGAGATATGTCCAACCAAATATGCATCCAACAGGATATTGTTTGGCTTCAAATCAGAATGAACTATTGGTGTTGAATAACCAAGATGAAGGTATTCTAGTGCTTCCGCTACATCAATCATTATATTTAGCCTCTGTAACATATCCAAACAAAGGTTTTCGAAATACAACCACATATCTAGGTTCCCATTAGGCATGTATTCTAGTACCAAGGTCTTGAAGTCCATGTTACTACAAGCACTGATGATTTTGACTAGATTTCGGTGTCGAATATTGCATAATATCCCGCATTCTATATCAAGACTTTTGAACGCTCCTTCTAATTGCAAATTTAAAACTTTTATTGCAACATTTGTACCATCTAAGAGTGTTCCTTTATAAACTTACCCAAAACGCCATTCTCCAAGTATGTTGTTTACACTAAAACCTTCTGTTGCGTGTAGAACTTCTTGGTGTAAAATTCTTCTCCATGTTGCTAAAGGTGATATGTCTGCATCACCTGACAAATTGGCATTCCTCCTTTGGCATAATCTTGTCTAGGCTAATGAAATGGATGATGCAAGCATTATTAGACCAATTGAAGGTAATATATACTTTAGTATTTGTGGAAAAGAAGCACCTCCTTTGCATGGGGAAACTTGCAATCGACTCACACCGTAGAGTGCCTTGTTTGACATAAATGATGCAGCTGAGAAGTTTAAAAATGGTCCTCTTGCAGGAATTTCTCCTTGTAGTTTATTAAATGAGATATTTAGATATTTGAGATATAAGAGCACTTCTAAAGACTTGGGAATCTGACCAGATAAATTGTTATAAAAAAGATTTAAGAACTCCAAGCCTACTAGTGCACCAAAATGTAATGGAATTGAACCTTCTAGTCGATTGAATGCTAGAGAAAGATGGGTTAGATCTTTAAGGTCACCAATCATTACTGAGATATTACCTGAGAGTTGATTTGTTAACAAATCCAATATTCTCAAGACGTTCATATTTCCAATCTCTAATGCAATATGGCCACTTAGAGAATTTGTTGATAGGTCGAGCTCCAAAAGATATGAAAGCCTCCATAAGCTCAAACAAATTGTAGAAGTCAATTGGTTAGAGCCTAAGTAGAGAGCTCATAAAGAAGTCATATTATTTAAGCATGCTCGAATATGTCCAGATGTATGCCCTTTTCCATATAAGACAAAAAACTCAATTATGGAGATTCATTAGCCAAATTATTGAATCCTAGGTTGAGCCATTGGAGGAGCCTCAAATTACCAATCGTGTTTGGAATTGTGCCCGTGAATGAGTTCCAACTCAAGTCTATGAGAGTGAGCTGGGAAGCATTGGAAATAGAATTGGGAATTGATCTTGCAAGTTTATTCTCTCCAAGATTAAGCTGCCAAAGATTTGGAAGGAAGAGGCCTGCATTTGTTGGGAGATGGTCTGAGAGTTGATTTCCCTCCATTGCAATAACTTGTATTGTTGAGAAATTGAAGATTTCAAATGGAATTGATCCAGCAAAATTGTTGATTGAGATACTAAAAATCTCTAGGTTCAGCAAATTACCAATCTCACTGGGTATTGCACCTGCCATAATATGAATAATAAGTGCATTTGAATTAAAAAAAAGTGGTTGTACTGAATCACACATACAACTTAGGAGTAAGAAAATGACCAAGTGCTGAAAGCAATTGGATGTAGTTTTCATAATTGATCCATGTCATGTATTTATAGGTACAATATATAAAATGGGTAGGTGAATGGATCTGAAGTGACCATCTAGATTGACACAAATGATTCTTCTAATTATAAAATGGTAGGCATTGACGAAATACTTAAAATAAATGTTTCTAAATTCTAATTGACATTCTAAGCGAAAAGGGAGGAACTAAGAGAAGGATCAATATGGAATACAATGGTGTTTTGCTAATCGATTAAAGATTGTGATTGACTAAAATAAATTTAAAAGATACCTACAAAGTTGTTGTCACCAAGATACAACTCTGTAAGCATGGTCAAGTTCCTTGTCTCCAGCAGTAGCCATCCTGTGAAATAATTTCTTGATAGGGATAGAATTTCTAGCATTTCGTACTTATACAAAGTGGGTGGGAGTTGACCAGAAAACTGATTGCCAGTGATGGAAAAATATTGTATGTTGGGAAGATTATCAAACATCAATATTGGTAGTGCACCAGATAGCATATTATCGATGAGGTCAATGGCTTGCAGTGAAGGCGTGTTGAAGAAAATGGAGAGCATCAAACCTAAAATCTTGTTTGCTCCAAGAAACATTCCTTGCAAGGAAGATATATTGAAGATAGAGGAAGGTATGGAGCCCGAAAGTTGATTGTATGCAAGACTAATTAGTTGCAGTGAACATATGCTCCATAAAGATCGTGGAATAGTACCCACAAAACTGTTATTATCAAGATACAGATATCAGAGTTTGGTTAGCAACCCCATCCATGAAGGGATTTCTCTGCTAAATTCATTATATCCAAAGTCTAAGAATTCCAACCGATGAAGACGAGACAATTCATTTGCAATTGAGCTATGAAAACTGTTGTTTCCGACGCTTAAGCTCACAAGAAATGAAAGCTTTCCTATATTCGGAGGAATGGTACCTACGAAATTGTTACCATAAAGAAACAATTTTTGAAGCTTGGTAAAAAAGGCCATCCATGATGGTATTTCTCCACTAAAGTTATTGAATTAATTCACACCTACTTTAAGTCCATCACTATAAAAGCATAAAATTTGCGATCAAATAAATTACCCAAAACTATAATATTATTCCAAAATTCGGGAATGAAATTAAAGATTAGAAAAAGAGAGAGGAAACAAGAAAAAGAATATAAAAGAGAAATGTTTGCCAAAACAAAAGAGGCTAAACTGGTGGAAGGGATCAAACTCACTGACTTCAAGTTTATTAAAGACTTTGTGGCGGGAAAGACACCATTGAGCTCACAACAAGATCAATCAAAATCCTAAAGGAGCATTACTAGCAACTACTACTAACACAATTAACATGCAGTTGCAATTTCCTGGGCAATACTACAATCTAACCAAACCTGTATAATGATTTACAAATTCATGACACAAAAAGCAAGTGGTGCCATCACAATTTATCCTGCAAAGTACAATATATAGCAAGTACCCAGCCATTATAGCAAGCATGGAAGAAAGATTGCTATCTATAGGCTGCTCCCACCCACTAACTAGTATTAAACAACTAGTACTAAAAAGAAACAGAAAAAGTGTTACAGCTTCTAAGGCATCATATATCTTCAAATCCAACACTACTCTCTCTCATATTCGAGGGTAAAAAAAAAAAAAATGAACAAGATATAAATCATTAGTGTAATTTATGAGAGAGACTGAAATAGAAATAGGGGCATACCTTTCTTGGAGGAAAGCCAGAGAAATAGGAAATTACTTTGGGGCAAGGTCAGTGTCTTGACATTGATTGTGAAATACTTGTAATTGCAGAGTATTGCATGAATTTCACTTGGGCAAAGCCACCTTGCTCTTGCTTCTTAAATCTGTTCATGCAAAAATGAACAATAAAGAAAAGCATGAGATTTTAACTATCAATAAATAAAGAACTCGCACCCCAACTATAATGTTTAACATAAATGTAGAACTTTTTCTAATTGTACAAGGTTAAACATTCATTAACATATATAAATGCAGTCTTAGCTATTTTTTCAATCTTAGAAATAAAAATAATTTCCTTTAGAATTTTTTTAAAATGTTTACTCCAATTCTAGTTGAGCTAGGTGAACAACAATCATTTCTAAATTGTCAAATTATATGAATTATGTATAATTTCTTTCCATGAATAAAATAATGGCCTTTTAGATATTCGAAGAAGTTTCTATCAAGGCAAACGAAGTCAAACAAAAAAAAAAAAACAACTTAAAATTACACATGTAGAAGGCACTCTTTTTTTTTAAAAAAAAAAAACACTAGGAAAATGGATGAATTTCCAAACGAAAAATCAACCAAGCACAAACTGCTGAAGAATTACTTTCGTGGCTTATAAAAGCCAAAGTTCTAAGCAACTTACCCCGCTGCTCAAAAAACACTGGGAAAATGAATGGAAGCGCTCTCCTTCCTTTAATTATAAGCACGAAATTAGGTCTTAGAAATCACTAAAAAAATACTTTTCAAAGTGATTTTACTACTAAGAAATAGGAGAAACACTTCATCAAATGCATTCTAAAAATTACTAGATAAGATATATTTATGCCCGTACCTTGCAATGTATGGAAGCCATGAATCTCGGTGCCCACAAGCTACCCTTCCATCATAAAAACCCCGGACAAATAGAAATTTGCCCCTAAAAATTATTTTTTCTCGGACCTTAACTGATAACCCCGTATCTTAAACCTTATCAGTTTTCAGGCCATGGAAAAAATGATGCTATCTGCAAAAAAACCCAAACATCTCTATCAAAATTTATAATCCCAAAAACACCCAAATGCTATGGGTTCTGCAGGTGATTGGTGTTGCAATGCGATATTGATAAATATTAAAGGTTTATCGGTAAATCTTAAAGCTGGTTAGAGCTGCTATGATTTTTGTTAAGCAGCTTTTACGTTGGGCATATGAGAAGAAAATCAACTTATGTTGGGCACAGAGGGAGTGGCGACGGCGACGCGGGGTGCTAGGTAGAGGATGGGCGACGGCGACGCGGGGTGCTGAGTTGAAGATGTGCGACGGCGACACGAGAACCAGAGCAAAGGAGGGGTAATGGCTGGACTACGGGCTTTGAAGGTGGAAGACACCGAGAGAAAGACACTAGACTTCGAATGGGATGAAGAAATGGAATGGCTGGGTAGGTTTCAAAGTCCTAAAAATGCACGTTTTGAGAGGGAAAAAACATGACATGTTTTGCAGCGTTTCAATATCGCCGCAAATAATAAAATAGTCGCCGTAAATAATTAAATATTGATAGGTTTTTACTAAATTATTTGCGGCGATGTAATGTTCGCCACAATAAGTTAGCATTAAAGAAGTAAAAATTTACCTTTTGCAACAAAGTTGTTCCGCCGCAAAATAATTTGACACAAAAAGTAATTATTTGGTAGCAAATAAGAATTAATGACAGTTAGGGCTGTGCAGAAAAGTCCTTAACCCGCACCGTCCGCACGAACCAACCCGACCCGACCCGACCGATAAAAGCGGGTTGAACTAACTTGCGGGTCAAACCCGCTAACTGTCGGTTTCGATCCGACTCAACTCCCCAAATCTCAAACCCTAGCTGCCATCCCTCCCCACTTCTCTCTGTCATCACCGTCAACTCCATTCGTCATCACTGTCGACTCCATTCGTCTTCCCCGTCGACTCCAACAACCAACAAGCACTGCCTCAAACAAAGGAAAAATAAGGAAAATCACATGGCCATTCTGACTCAAACAATACAATCACATTCACTTCCTCACGACCCAATAACGTAGCCCTCGTCCACCAAGCAACCAGAAATTCATCACAACTAAAAGAAAAACATCACGCGACCCAACTCATACCCATCGCGTCGATCCTAAAATGGAAAGAGTGGAATAACTAATCGACGGCAAGTTTGGAAGGGGAGGAGGCGAAGCGATTCTGGAGAAGGGAGAGGAAGTTACGGGCGTCAACGCTGGTGGTGGTATTCTCGAGGCGATCAAGCAAGGATTGGAAGGCAGAGTAGGACCGCATCACCGGACTACTGGCCTGGAAACTTAAAAGTGCTTTCTTGCTTACCCATCAAACACACGCTCGCACACACGCTGGTGGTGAAGATGAGATGCGACGAGGAAATCTTCAGGGCCTGGAAACGACTTTCAAGTTTTCAACTGGTAGACGGGTTGACCCGACTCAAGTCGGGTCGGTTCTTTTCTTGTTGGTCTGGACACCGGGTCGGGTCGGGGCAATAATCAGTGCGGGTTGGACGGTGTGCAGGCCTACTGACAGTTTCTTAATGGTCAGAAACAAAAGAATGAAAATTTAAAAATTGACCTTTCGCAACAAAATGTCTATCACTACAAAAAAAATATTATCAGTAAACGTTTTCTTATGAGCTTAATTTTGTGGCAAAAAGTCTTTAATTTTCACAGATTAAAACTCGTGATAAATAAAATTTGGTCCAATATAATTATTTGCAGCGAGAATTTTCTGACGACGTGAATTTGGTGACAAAACATAATTATTTGCTACCAAATAGTATTTGCGAGAACTGTAAATTTTCTGTCACCAACCAAGTCCGTCACTATTGAATGCATATGTTATCGTAAAAAATTGTTATATGCAAACTTTTTCTAATGAGCTTAATTTTGTAGGAAAAAGTCTTTAATTTTTACAGATTGTAACTCATGACAAATAAAATGGTTCAATATAATTATTTGCGGCGAGAATTTTATGGCAACGTGATTTTGGTGGCAAAAAGTAATTATTTGTTACGAAATAGTATTCGCAGCAAAACATCCAATATCGGATGTTTAAGATTTCTAACCGAAAAATATTAGACAACTCATTTGGTATTGAACCCTGAAAACTATTATGCGGAGGAATAGTACCTACAAAACCCAAATAATAGAGGTTCAAGGCAGTTATTGATGATGTTTGGAACCACATGTCACATCGACCCAATTGCAGACCCAGACACTAGTGCTCCAGTTGTGTGCCAAAAGATGGTAAGGGTCATGAGAAAGAGTCTAAGAATATTTGATTGCAATTGTATTTTCAAACAGACCGTAACAATACCAATGCTTAGCTTGACTTAAGATTGCCGTGCACTAGGGGCTAGAAATATTAAGATATTCCAATGAAAAGTCATTC
This sequence comes from Juglans regia, assembly GCF_001411555.2. NCBI lineage: Eukaryota > Viridiplantae > Streptophyta > Magnoliopsida > Fagales > Juglandaceae > Juglans > Juglans regia. The sequence continues at coordinate 11,508,720 of NC_049906.1, read as the reverse complement.
AAGATGTTTATTACTTGGGCATGTACTCTAGCACCCAAGCGTCTAAAGTCGGGGGTACTATTGGAATCAGTATCAATGAATGTGATCAAATGGATATGACAAAGTTAATGCATTATATATTATTTTTTAGTAATGATCAAATGGATATGACAAAGTTAATCCCTACTGCCTCGTAAAGAACATCCTTAGATGACATGCTGGTTGAGATTTTTAAAACTTTTTTATTGAAACAGTTTCAATAGATTCTATGTTGATAGTATTATACTATCTTGAGTAGTCAAATCGTTGCAAATTGAGGTTATTTTAATTCAGGTTTTGATTCTTGTGTAGTTATTTTTTTATGCAATGATTGGGCTTTTGCATTTTCAGATCAAATTCTTGAAGTTTTGAGATTTTTGTAGCGTTACTCCATAATAGACAATATGTAGCCCAAGACACTGAATATCAGTACACATAAGTAATATTAATTTCAACATAAAATACAATGTGGGTCACATACTATATCTATCTCTTTCAAATTGTAGAAAATGTTTGAGTAACAATCTCTGTTCGCCATAACTTTATTCCAAAATGTCAATCTCTTTACAAACAAATTTACCAAATGGACCCTTTCCGAAAATAGTAGGCCATTTTGATAGTATCTACTGCCACATTTTCTTGTCCGGGATACATTTTTTTAAATCACTCTAGTCCTTCTAGATTTCTCGTATAATGTATTTGGAAATCTAAATACTTATATAAGATATGATAAATACAACACTTTCATTTCATTTTTATTAGTTTGTGGTCTTGTCTATGGACCACTAGATCAACTCTTTTTTTAGAATAATAAATTCAATTATTGATTGATAACACTACATCTTCATTATCATCCCTCACTTGGATATGCTCAGGAGACAAAACACCAAATAAAAAAATCAATCTCACTTGGCCGAAGATAATAACTATACAAGTCCAAGTATATAATTAATATATTCCAATTGTAAGCTTGAGCACTCCTAATGGATTCTTTATCCTATCCTTTAAAGTACATAACCAAAACTTACTTTTTCTATTTTACATACTGACTTTTACAATATGTCATCCATCAGCTTATCTATTTTTTCTCTATATCATTTAAATATTCTTTTTTTATTCTTTTTAAATATTTCATTTCTACCAATAAATTTACAATATGCATATATTTTTTTTATATTTACAAATTTTTTATATACAATTTAAAATAATTCAGTCCTATACACGTAAAACAAAAATATATAAGCCAAATAAAAATTTAAAATAAAATCAAAATATGAAAAAGTTGGTTTAAAAATATTTTCAAAGTATTTTTTAGAAGAAAATAAAATATATGTGTTTTAAATGATGAACAATAAAAAGAATTTGCTTAAAATGATAAAAATCAAAGTAAAAGAAAATAAGGGAGTATGAAATATCAATAATAAAAAGAATTTTACAAGATGAACAATACCTGCTACATGTAGCGGGTTACTGTAGCTAATTATATTTTACAATTCCTTTTACATAATCGTATGGAACTCCTTTTTAGAGCAATTCTTCAAATAATTTACGTTTTTTGTATAATACGAAAGCCATTGAGACTGCTCTTAGACTTGACTTGAATGCATCCTTCTCGAGTGACAGCTTTAGAGCCCGGCATCTTAAATGATAACTTTTTAGGTGTTCTATTTTTTTCAGAATGGTTCCTATTTTGGACATAAGCAACAAACCCAAATAAATCCACTAGAGCCCAAAATCTAGCAATGCCCAGCCCAAGTCCAAGACTAACATAAGTGGACAATTTGTGAGCTTCCAAGTTATTGAACTTCTAGCCTATAAAAAATCCTTGAACTTCTAAGAATAAAGTCCTTAAACTTCCACATTTAGGAAACTCAAAATCTTGCAGCCACTGTCGCCCAATCTAATTAAGTCATGTATGCCAAGCCCCATTGCTCTTATTGGGAAAAAAAAAACAGGATAACTGAAATGAAATTCTATTTTTCTTCTCTGCTTTTTTTTCCCTCTGTACTTTGTGCCCTGTTCTTTATATTCTCTTTTAGTTCTTGAGATAAGCTTCATTGGGTGCTCATGTTTTATCATGATATTAGAAAAATACTTTCCACAATTGATCAAGATGTCAAATTTCTTGTAAAATTCTCTATCGCTTCTCTTCTCTTTCTTTACTAGCTCTAATCTTTGTGATGGTCCTTCAAATCTTTTTATTAGTCATGGATAAAATTCAGGAGCTGTGCTTGTATTTCATTTAGGGAGGCAGTCAATGTCGACGGGAATTTGTACTAAAAACAAGTCTGCTCACATAATGGAATACTAAGCAAACCAATAGATGACTATCCTCTCCTATATGCTTGGATCATCATGTAACGACGTGGTATTACTGCTATATATGAATATTGCTGCTGAAATCTGGAAAGATTTGTCCAAAAGCTTTGTAAAAAGTAATAATTCTGTCAATCAATTTAAGAGCTTTCGAGTTGAGTTATTTAGATTTCTTTAGTTAAAAAACTTGACCTCAAAAAGTTTCTAAAGGTCAAAAGATGTGTTAACGCCTAAAAAGTAGCACAACAGGTTGGAAGGAGGGAAAAAGTCATTCCTGGCCCGTTATGGCAATCCGCAGCTCGATCGGTGTGGTATGGAGCCTCAGGCAATGGTCCAGTGCAAATGTACGGTGTCTGTGCTTACATCCATGGCAATGAATAATAAATAAATGCAGGAAAAGTAAATTTAGATGGAGACACAAATTTACGTGGTTCAGTATAATACTTATGTCCAAAGGTCGTTTGGAGGGAGATTTCACTATAATATGATTGTTTTACAAGCTCTCATAGTCACTCATCCTCATTATACAATGGAGATCAGAGATCTATTTCTGAAGGTGAGCATGTCGTTGGTGCTCTGGTTACCAGGTTGAAGAAGCTGAAGGAAAGGTTGAAGTCACAGTCTAGAAGAAGTCCAGAAGAAGAAGCCCCTGAAATCGTCTAGTTCATTCCCTTTTATCTTCTGCCCCTTGTTCCTTTATGTCACATCTTCTATTTTCCTCCTGACACCCTGACATTCCTTAGCCTTTTGTCCCCTCCTTCCTTATCTTTTTCTTCCCTTTTGATGAGACCCTTAACCTTGGACTGGGCTTAGAAAACCACTTTGGACCTGGTATATTTTATCTCCTCCAATTGTTCGCGACTCTTAAGTGCAATTTGCTCCAAAAGAAAATCTTGAGAATCTTTAAATAAAAAATATGCAAATGAAATAATCCACCGAAGTTTGAAGAGAAATAAATTTTGAGAGCAGGTCCCTAGTTATCTGTTTCACTTACGTTAAGCGATGAAGATTTCTGAGTGCGAGGCTAGGTGGGAGATCGGTTCAACCGCGTTAGGTGTGAGCGCAGAGCTTGTCTTGTCGAGAAAAGTGGGAGGCTAGCTCGACCGCGTTAAGCACTAGCACAGAGCTCGTCTTTGGCGGGAAATGTGCACGAGATAGGCTCAACCGTGTAGAGTACGAGGCTAGGCTGGAAATAGGCTTAACCGCATAAAGTGTGAGCATTGAGCTCAACTTAGCAAGATAATAAGCTTTGAGGTTAGCTCGAAATTGTTAGGTGCGAGCATGAATCTCGTCTTTGGCGAGGGATAGGCTCAACCGCTTAGAGTACGAGTTTGTAGCTCGGCTTAGAGAGATAAGTTAGAGGTTAGCTCGACAATGTTAGGTACAAGCGCGAAACTCATCTTTGGCGGGAGATGTGTTTGAGATTGGCTTGACTGCGTAAGGTACGAGCATGGAGCTCGGCTTGGAGCACGAAGGTCTGGTAGTCAAGTGACATGTTCGTCTGTTTGGTACCTAGGGGGGTTGGGCAGTCCCTGACCTTTCCCGCCTGTTGATTCATTCATGAACATAACTCGAACAAGACGGTTGTGGCACGAGAGTTAAACACTTAGCGTTTGCTGAAGAAGCTACCGTCCCAAGAGTAATGTCGGGCAGCCAAAAGATTGGAGCCGTGCTACGCTGTGAGAGAGGTTGGGTAGCCTAGAGACTAAACCCGCCTCTTTGAGCCTCACAAGGAGGTAAGTAGTAGACGCTTGACCAGTTAGTGTAGGTAATTCCCAATCATAAGTGTTGAATTTGCAAACATGAATCGCCTTGCATGGGCGTGGTGACAGTCTGAGATAGCGGTTATGGCGCAATGGTAAATGCTCGATGTTTGCTAGAGGAGATGTCTTCTAGGGAATAACGTCGGGCAGTCGAAAGACTGAACCTGCACTACATTGTGAGAGAGGTCGAGTAGCCTAGAGACTAAACATGCCTCTTTGAGCCTCATGGGGAGGTAAGTAGGAGATTCTTGACCATGCTGCAACAACCAAAGCAGTTAGCGTAAATAACTCCAGTCACAAGTGTGGAATTTGCAAACCTGAATAGCCTTGTTGGAGTGTGGTGAAGGTCTAAGACAGTGGTTATGGCTGATTGTAAACACTTGGCATTTGCTGGAGGAGATGTCGTCCCAAGAGTAACGTCGGGGCAGTCGAAGATTTGGACCCGCACTACGCCGAGAGAGAGGTCGAGCAGCCTGGAGACTAAACCCACATCTTTGAGCCTCACAGGGAGGTAAGTAGTCAGGCAGCTCAGAAGCTGGACCCACACTGCACCATGGTGGAGGTCGGGGTAAGTAGTTGGCAACCAAGAGGCTGGACCTGCACTCCACTGTGCAAGAGGTCAAGCAGCCTAGAGACTAAACTCGCCTCTTTGAGCCTCATGGGGAGGCAAGTAGTTGGGCAGTTTGGGACTAGACCAGCACCCGCCTATTGACGCCGTAGGGAAGGTAAGTGTCGGGTAGGCTGGAGCTGGACTTGCACTTCGCCGTGATGAAGGTCAGGGTAAGTAGTCAAGAAGCCAAGAAGCTAGACTCGGACTTTGCCACGAGAGAGGTCGAGCAGCTTATAGACTAGACTCGCCTCTTTGAACCTCACGGGGAGGTAAGCAATTGAGCAGTTTATGATTGAACCCGCACTTCCTATTGACACCATAGGGAAGGTAAGTTTTGAGCAAACTACAACTAGATCCGCACTTGGTTGTTACGAAGGTCGAGATAAGTAGTCGAACAACCAAGACTCTGGACCCGCACTCCACCATGAGAGAGGTCGAGCAGTCTGTAGACTAGACTCGTCTCTTTTAACCTCATAGGAAGGTAAGAGCACTAGTAATGACTTATTCATCTTTATCTTCATCTTCATATATGCATAATATGTTTTTAAATTCATCTACATTGGCTTATGCATCTCTAAATTTTTACATAACTATGAATAGTGCTTCTTCAAGTTTAAAAACTACTATTCACTCTTCAAACATTATTTTTAATGTTTTTTTCTCTCTCCTACCCATTAAAATCAACTTTCTGAAATTTGCATTAAGATGATTTTGATATATGAAATTTATATTAAGTTGATGACACAAAGTGTTTTTTAGTAAATATTAATATTTATTGATAAATTGGTCATTTTGATATATAAAATTGGTAATATTTAGATATATAGAATTTGTATTTTTGAGCACATGGTGCTAATTGTAAAATATATAAAAAATTAATAATTTTAAGAAAAAAAATTAAAAATAATAATATTTTATTATTATTTGGTTCAAAGATGCAATCCAATGTGGGGTTTTTTCTTTATATACAAAATAAATCTTCAAAGTATGTGATTTTGAAGATGCATATAGAGAAACCAATGGTAGTACTTTAAGTAGTCGAGCAGTTTGTGACTGAACATACACCCGCCTGTTGACGCCACAGGGAAGGTAAGTGTCTGGCAAGCTGGAGCTGGACTCGCACCTCACCGTGAGGGAGGTCAGGCCGTCGAAGGGGCTGGACCTGCCTATTGACTCGCACGGGGAGGATAAGTAGTCGAGGTGCTTGTCCGTGTGCATGTGACTGCCAAACAGTTTTTTATGATAGAACATATTGAGAAATCCGAGCGGTGTCTGAGTGGGGTTGTGTTGCCGATGTTTCGTGCTATAGGAATTAATTATTTTAGAAAAAATGAAATTCACATAAGTTTTGAGAGAGACAAGCCAGGATGTTTTAGCCATTGTATCCAATTTTTGCTTGACAAAAATTGCCCACACTTGCTTACTGTTTCTTCTCTTTCTTGCTCTTCTCTCTCTCTCTCTTCTCTTTTTTTTATACAGCTTGTCCTACGAAAACTACACAGAATGTGTGACCATCGTTGCATCCCTCTTGGTCATGCAACTTCTTGGGCAGGTAGTCTTGGTAGCGATGCTGAGGGTCTTCGTGTCTCAGCCTCCTCGTGATGGAGTAGTGGTCAGAGGACTGCTGAGGTCGAGAAGGTTATGTCTGATCGGTGAGTGAGAAGTTGTGAGTCTGATGAAATGGTGGTCGAGATGTACATGGGCGAGATGCTTTAGGTGAGGTGTTGGAGTCTAAGATGTATGTAGGCTTTTGTGACTCAGTTGCGTGCATGACCGAGATGGGGTGGTCATCTTCCTGCATGGCCGAGATGGGTTGATGCCTGCTGGTATGTGGTCGGGCAGCTTCTGCCCAAGATGTTTGTGGCCATGAGAGAAGGCGCCAAATAACTTGGCCGAGTTACTGACGATGGCCGAGATGTATGTGGTGGCCGTGGTGCATGTGATGGCTAGGATGTTGTAGCCAGGATGAAAGGTGGCCGAGATGCGTGCATGCAACATGCAAGGTGGCGTAGGCTGAGATGCATGGTCGTCTTAGAGGGGGTGGTGCGGGACCAAGTAGGAGGAGACAGACGACGTCGATGATCCACGTGGTAGTTGTCAGTTCCCCTGCCATGGCACAACGGGGCCAAGCTGAGTATCCTCGACCACGTCCGCTCTCGTGCACATGTTGCCTGCAACGAGGCTGCTGCAGGTTGGGGGTAGTCGAGGACCACCCTAGAGGAGGAAGACGACATCGATGGTCCACGAGGTGGCCGCCGGTGGCCCTATTGTGCCACGGAGGGGCTGGGCCAAGTAGTTTCAACCACTACACGTGGCTTGCATGGTGAACACTAGCTTCATGGGGGCTGTCGGGGACTATACTGGCGGAGACTGACAACGCCGGTGGGCTAGGTGGTGGCTGCCAGCGTTCTCCCATATACACGGCAAGATTCACATGAGGTGTACTATTCACTACCCCCGGTCCACAAGGCCATCGCAGCAAAGCTAGAAACCACAGCGGTGCACATGGTGACCACCGACAGGTCAACAAGATTCGCAGCGAGATGCCGCTAGCCTCTGGGTGCATGACAACGTGCACCGGTATGACATTGTGCATGTCGTTGTGTGTGCCATGCACAGTGGGACGTGCATGCTATTGTGCACTTAAGTGCACAATGCTATGCTTGACATGTGTAGGTGCACAATGCCAGTGACTCGAGAGGTGCATGTGCATGCATAGAGTGCATTTAAGTGCACGATACTCACCTATGTACACCCGTTCTTTTTGCACAATGCACCCAAAGTGAACTATACGTTTGCAACTCAAGCGGCGAGTAACTTGGGTCCCCGCTGGGCGAGAATTGGTTCACTCGCCCATTTTTGCAATAGTGTTTTTTATAAAAATAAAAGCCGAAAGGTGGAGGGCACTTATCTAGGAGGATGCCATCTGCACGTTCAGTGATTATTTAGCACGCTAGAAATTTGTCATTCTCCTGCTTCCAGTGTAGAAAGTAAATCAGATCCGACGACGTCAATTGTTAATGCCTAAAAATAACACAGGCCAAAAGTGGAGAAATAGTCATTCTCGGCCCGCTATGGCGATTTGCAGCTCGATCGGTGTGGTGTGGAGCCCCTAACGGTGGTCTGATGCGGCTGTACGGTGGATGTGCTTACATCCATGGCAGTGAAAAAGAAATAAATGCAGGAAAAGTAAAAAAGATAGAGCCAGATAGATTTATTTAGTTCGGCATAATGCCTACGTTCACGGATCAATCGTTTGAGGGGAGGAGGAGAATCCACTATAATATAATTGTTTACAAGCTCTCATGATCACTCATCCTTGTAGTACAATGGAGATCAGAGATCTATTTTCTAAAGGTGAGCCTATCGTTGGTGCTTTGGTTCCCCGGTTGAAAAACCTGAAGGAGAGGTCGAAGTCACAGTCTGGATGAAGTCCGGAAGAATAAGGCCCTGAAATCGTCTGGTTCCCTACCTTTTTATCTTTTGCCCCTTGTTCATTTATATCACATCATCTCTCTTTTATGTCACATTTCTTATTTTCCTCTTTACACTCTCCTTCCTCAACCTTTTGTCCCCTCCTTCCTTTTCTCTATCTTCGCTCCAGAAAAGACCCTCAACCTTGGGATTGGATTAGAAAATCACTTTGGGCCTGATATATTTTATCCCTTCTAAGATGTATTTTATCACCTTGGGCTTCAATGGCAGTAAGATGGGAGAGGCCGAAGAAAGATTGGTTTAAACTGAATGTGGACGAAAGTAGTATTAATAATCCTGGTATTTTGGGTGCTGGAGGAGTAGTAAGAAATGAGTTTGGGAAGATGGTTTTTGCGTTTGCTGAATCCATTGGGAGTGGTAGTAATAATCTTGCGGAAGTTATTGCCTTGAGAAGAGGGATTGAACATTGTAAAAGATTGGGGCTTAATAATATAAATATTGAAATGGACTCGCTTTTGGTTGTTAATTGGGTTCAGGACAGAAGATGTACTCTCTGGTACTTAGAGGATTTTTGGGAAGATATTATGAATATGTTGGCAGAGATGAATTTCTCTATTAAGCATATTTATAGGGAAGGTAATAAGGCTGCAGATTTTTTGGCTCGATTGGGTAGTAATGGGGTCTCCCATGAGTGGTAAGGGCAAACGGATGTTCCTCACCTATTAAGAGGTATTCTTAGAACTGATTCATGTGGATTGGCTTATCTCAGGTAGTGTGGTTGTATTTAGGATTGAGTGTCAGCTCTCTTATTTTATTAATATTCCTTTAGTGTTTTATTTTGGTTTTGTTCACTTATTAGTTTTTTGTTTGAGTTTTGAGTTGGTGCCTGATGCTTGGGGCTTAATTAGTCTTTCTTATTATTGTAAATGCCAAGTACATATGTTTGTTACCACGGTATTCTTCCACCACAAGTGAGGGGTTATTAATAAAATTGGGTGGGGATCACTATTGGACAGGTGATTTCTCACTCTTTGATTAAAAAAAAAATAAAATTGTTTATATCTATTATAACTTAGTACATTTAACTGTTTTCTTTTTCTTTATTAAGATCTTAATTTTGGATCGAAATGTTAATTTCTCCATTGAAGAGATAAAATCGTACTTTATTATTCATGATCTACTATTAGCACCATGACATGGGTGAAAAAGTGAAACAACTTGAATGCTTGTAGTTTCCTTTTTGTATTGTTATACAAATCAATATCCATAATATTCAAAAACTTATTATTAGAATAGAAGTTTCGATCCCAAAGAGAGATCATCTCTGACTTTGTCACTACTATATACGCAACTCTAAAATGGGGCAATTCCACATCCCTCAAGGCACCCTAGAGTCACAAAGAGAGTGCGAAATTTAGTAAGGAGACTTGCCCAAGCTGTCGAAACCAGGATTACCGACATTCCTGACATCAACCCCTTGCTTCTCTCCTGCAATATTGGAAGCATGTCTACACACAATGATAGATATGTTACAATCCAATCAACAGTAAAAGGAGAATAACTCCTATCATTGTTATGCGAGAATAGAAAAATCGGTTTGTTTGCCTTCATTGCTCGAATATTTGTAGACTTCTATTTTTGTGTATTGTAACTAGATAATGGATCAAACAAGTCTCTTGAGAGGAATCCCAAAATTTGTAAATAATGTTGTAAATGAACCAAGTTGTTCAAGCTCTACTCATGAACTTGTCTCAATTTTTGTTGTTTTAAGAAAAACATAAATTCTAACAAAAATCTAGGCTAGACTTATTATACAAGTCAAACTTGTATCTAAACTCGTTATGACTTGTATGAACTCATACTACTTCAAATTTATTATTTTGTAGATATTATATTAAACTTTATGCCAAGTATTCGAAAGTATTTAAAAATATAAGAGAGAATCAGGTTCTTAGCACAATGATACGATGGGTGTCATTTGAGTCAATATGAATGTTATAAATCATTATACTGATATTTATTTAAAATAACTATATTATTTATATTAATTCAATGTTGTTTTGCTAAAGTTTGTAGATAGAGTTAAGATATTTTGGGTGTGTTCGCGCACCTATATATATACACATTTAATCTATTTTCTTATAAAAATCATATATAGATATAGCTTGTGCCAATGGACAGATTTACCAGTTATTAACTTTTATATATAGTTTACATATTTGCCAATTTAATTCATATAACCTTGACATAATTAAGTAATTATTTATATGAATTCTTGAAAATGCATAAGATTTTTTTAAAGAATTTTATACATCTAAAAAAATAATAATTAATCAAACATTTCATGAACAAGTTATAATAAGTGTGGTAGATAAATTGCATACCGATTGTAGATTAAACTGTAGCTTGGTAATAAACTCTACTTGACTAGCCCGATTGTTGATCATGTAGATACTTTAATTTGATCTTGTTAAGTCTGGCTAAAACATTTTTTATATCTATCCTCTGTTCAGGCAAATCTGCACAACAATGCAAAGCCAAGCCCATAGTTGCAAATAAGCAGGTCTCCATAGCAGCATAGTCATTTTCATTACTCCGCAAATTGGAATCAATAACTTCAAGTATCGAAAGCGAAAATGATTCCTCTACTAAACGCTTTAAGCTCATTTCGCCGATAAACATATCATCAATGGGCTTATTTCTTGTGAAAGTTTCCATCAATAAGATTCCATAACTATACACATCACCTCTTGTTGAAACAATTCCTTCAGATCCATACTCTACACACGTTAAAAGATATCATTTCACATATGATAATCCAAATAGATTAAGTGCAAAGGTCCATATATATGTTACCAAAGCAGAACATTTATGTATCTATGCAAGACTAGAATGATAAAAATAGTACTTGACATTACCTGGTGCCATATACCCAATTGTAGCCATGGTCATTGTTTGCGTGAGAGAAATTCCATCACTTACGAGTTTGGCGATGCCAAAATCTGCAACATGTCCAACCATATCTTCATCTAATAAGATATTGCTCGGCTTCAAATCACAATGAACAATAGGTGTTGAATAACCAAGATGAAGGTATTCAAGTGCCGCCGCCACATCAATCATTATATTAAGCCTCTGTAGCATATTCAAGCTATGGGTGTTAGAATACAACCACATCTCTAGGTTCCCTTTGGGCATGTATTCCAAAACAAGTGCTTTGAAGTCAATGTTACTACAAACGCTAATGACTTTGACAAGATTTCGATGACGAATGTGTCGTAATATCTCGCATTCTATGTCAAAACTTTTGAATGCACCTTCTAGTTCCAAGTTTAGAACTTTTATTGCAACATATGTACCATCTAAGAGTGTCCCTTTATAAACTGAGCCGAAACTCCCTTCTCCAAGTAAGTTGTTTGCACTGAACCCTTCTGTTGCTTGTAAAAGTTGTTGGTGGGAAATTCTTCTCCATGTTGATAAAGGCATTGAGTCTTTGTTGTTGGAAAGTTTTGAATTCTTCTTCCCATGGAGTTTTCTTGAGACTAGTACAACGGATACTACAAATATCGTTAACCCCAATGTGGGCAGTACATATTTTAGTATACGCACTCCCATTGCCTTTTTTGGTCCAAGAGAAGCGTCTTTGCATGTAGGAACATTCAGTCTAACCACACCACAAAGCGCATCATTTGACATGAATGATTCAGCTGAGAAGTTAACAAATGGTCCTTGTGTTGGAATTTCTCCTCGTAGTTTATTGTAGGAGACATTTAGATATTTGAGATACCGTAGCACTTCTAAGGACTTGGGTATCTCTCCAGATAAGTTGTTACCAGCAAGATCTAATACCACCAAGCTTACTAATCCACCAAAAGATATAGGAATGGAGCCCTCTAATTGATTGACTGCCAAAGAGAGATTGAGTAGAGATATGAGCCCACCAATTGTTTCTGGGATATGACCGGATAGTTGATTTCTTGATAAATTCAACTTTGTCAGGACCTTCATATTTCCAATATCTAATGAAAGAGACCCACTTAGGGAATTGGATGACAAGTCGACCTCCAAGAGATATGTCAGCATCCACAAGCTCGAAGGAATCCTTGAAGTTAATTGGTTGAAGGCTAAGTTGAGATATTTTAATGAAGTCAGATTATTTATGCTTTCGGGAATCTGTCCGGAAAGCTTGTTGCCATCTAAAAATAACTCTCCCAATCTCCCTAAGTAACAGACATCGGAAGGGATTGGACCTTTTAGTCTATTACCAAAAAGCTTCAAACGTTCGAGCATGCTTAATCTTCCTATTGTAGTTGGAATAGGTCCAGCCAAATCATTGCCGCCCAGGGACATATATGTCAATCTACTTAAATTGCCGATATCAATGGGAATGTTGCCCTTAATATTGCAACCAGTGAGATCAATTGTCTTAAGAAAGGACGAGAGGTTTCCAATGGAATTAGGAATGACTCCATTTAGTGGATTCATAGACAAAAGCAACTGGTTGAGATATGCGTTGTTCGAAAAATATGAGAAGATACTCAATTCTAAAGATTCAATGGTCAAATTATTGAGTTCGAGGTTGAGCAGCTGGAGGAGCCTTAAATTACCAAGTGTTTTTGGAATCAAGCCCGAGAATGAGTTATTTGACAAGTCGACTTTAATGAGCTGTGAAGCATTGGAAATAGAGGCTGGAATCGTTCCACTAAGTTCATTCATCCCAAGAAAAATCTCTTCGAGATTTGGAAGGAAGTGGCCCATATCTGATGGAAGAGTGCCTGAGAGGTGATTTCCTACTACGGAAAAGCTTTGTAATGTTGAGATATTGAATATATCTAGTGGAATTGTGCCAAAAAAATTGTTACATCCCAAACTGAGAATCTCCAGGTTCTGCAAATTACCAATTTCACTTGGTATTGCACCTGCAGTCACAAGAAATCTATTAAAAAAAGATTTTGTAACAAATAAAACATACAACTAATAATTAGTTGTAAGAGAACAATCAAGACTTGGAATAAAACATATATGCATTGTTAACTTCTCTATTTTCAGAGGTACACTCGACAATGGGATTTAACAATATTGGAGAATAATAATTCTAATTTAGTTTGCAAATCTATAAAAACTGGAAGTAGATTAAAATTATTGCTAGTTAATTTTATTGAGAAATTCAAGGGAAAATTACATATTCCACCAATTGTTTTATTGGTACTGTCACTACCTATTGGCCCAAACTAACCAATTATTTTATTGCTTTCATTTGTACTAAATCAATGGTGAGACAGTGGCATCTTTATAATCAACTAATACATCAAGAAGACGTCACGTACGTACCTTCAAAGTTGTTGGAGCCAAGATATAAAAGTGTGAGCTTTGTTAAGTTCCCTATTTCGGGTGATAGTTTTCCTGTGAAATTATTAGACCACAAGTGTAAAACATTGAGCTATTTGCACTTGAACAAAGAGGATGGGAGATATGTTGAAGAAAATGAAGGGCATTGGACCTGAAAACTTGTTTGTTCTGAGAGAAATTACTTTCAAGGTAGACATCTTGAAGATAGAGGATGGTATGGAGCCCCAAAGCTGATTATGTTCAAGTACAATATGTTGCAATGAAGATGTACTATTAAATAGAGATGATGGGATAGTACCTTTGAAATTGTTTCTTACAAGAGTTAAATTTTGAAGTTTGGTTAGCAATCCTATCCATGACGGGATTTCTCCACCGAATTCATTGTATCCGAAATTCAAGAGTTCCAAGCGATAAAGATGAGACAATTCGTTAGGCATTGAGCCATGAAAACTATTGTTCCTGATGGTTAGGTTGACAAGAAATGAAAGGTTTCCTATATGCGGAGGAATGGTTCCTACAAGACCATTGTTAGAAAGGTTCAAGGCTATAACCCGATGATGTCTGGAACCACAGGTGACACCGACCCAATTGCAAACTGAAGTACTGGAGGACCAATTTGTTGTCAAAATATGGTGAGGGTCATAAGAAATATGAGCTTTCAAGGCAAGAAGAGCAGATTGATCAGTGGTGATGTTTAGAATTTTTGCATCAGTAGTTAAACAAGACATGAGAAGCAGTATTGATAGAAAATGGAGGATGAGGAAACAAGTAGTTTGGTCGGCCATGAGTAGTCTATGTGGAATGAGGTATTGGGATTTGTGTTGTAGTCAAAGGAAGAACAAGATCACTGATATTTAAAGAAATTGCAGGTAGATGAAGATAAGCTGGTTGTTATCACATGCCGGTGTGGGTTGTGTGACAGCCAAGAGTAATATACAAGGCATTAACTTTGTCATGTCCAATTTGTCACATTTATCAGGACCACCTAACGTGGATATACTTCGATAGGCAAAATGAGCTTACAAAAATGGCAAACCTTATTTGTTTCGTGATATATTTTTTGGAAAGAAAATCTTCAGAATCAGAATTATTATTTTTAGTGGCCAACTTCAATGCAAAGTATATAATATAGTCGGGAGTAAATTTATATTCTTGTGATAAATTTGTTTTGTGAGATGGAAAACACTACTTTTTTTAGTGCGTATACTACACGAAGTGGATAAACTCATCAAGCCGATCGACGGCCAATAGGTTCTTTGCCCAATTGCTGGGTCACCAACGTACATGATGTGGAAACCCCCTTATAATAAGTAGAGTGTTTTAATTAATTAATGGGCCGGCATGTCCTTTGCATTGACCAGAGGGTCTAAAAGTCAAGGATATGAATTTGACAAAATGGATATGACAAATTAGTTAATGCCTTGTATATATTACTCGGCCTGCAGCTGTCACACAATTCTCATTGGCAAGTAATCAACAACCTTATCATCATCTAATTAAGAACGAGACACAAGCAGGATTTTTTTATAATTTTATGACTCAGATGTTTTAAAAGATTCGAGAAAATGGACGATATCTAGCTCACGGCAGTGAATATTAGTAATCATGAGTAATATAAATTTCAATATTACTATATCTATCTCGAGTCAAATTGCATGTAGAAAATATTTAAGTAACAATCTATGTTCGCAACTTTATTCCAAAATGTCAATTTCTTTACATATATAACAACTTTGCCAAATGGACTCATTCCAACAATAGTAGAACATTTCAACCGTATCAATTGCCACAATTTCTTGTGATGAATCCATTTTTTTTAGAGCAATGCTAGGTACAGTCTCCATTTAGGGACTGCATGTGCAGGCCTAGGTTATTTTAACTTTAAAATTTGTTGAAATTACAAAATTATCCATCCTAAAATAATGTTTTCTCTTATTTAATAATGTGCCTGCACATGCAGTCCCCACTTCAGGACTACAAATAGAATTTCTCTTTTTTTTAACATCCATATAGTCCTTCTAGATGTATCTTATAATGTATTTAGAAATCTAAATACTTATACGGCACTAGATATGATATATACAGCACTTTTATCTCATTTTTATCACGTTATATTGACATGGTATTGTCTATCCACCATTGAATCGACTCTTTTTTAAAAATAATAAATTCAATTATTGATAGATAATGCTACATCTACGTTATCATGCAATCACTCTCATAACTCATGCTTGGGAGATGAAAAATCAAATAAAGAGAGCAATCTGATCACTCAGCCAAAGATAATAACTATATAAGTTCATGTACATTATTAATATATTCCAAGTCTATAAAAGTAATTAGACTCAACTTAAATACATCTCTCAGTTTAAAAAAAAAAAAACTTGAATACATCTCTCAAGAGCCCAACATCTCGCAATGCCCAGCCCAAGTCCGAGGCTAACACAGGTGGTCCAGTGGACTCTAGAGTAATTTTCTTTTCATTTCAATTTATTCATAAATATGCTAATTCTACTTTCCTTTGGTACAGTTTACTCTACAGTAATTTCCAACCGTATGAAGGATAATTCGTGCTAAAAATAGGATTTGGTGTTTCAATTAATGGTATTAATTAGTCGTATACCTGCACGAAGCCATAAACTGATTTCAAGAACAAGTATATTAGGTTAATGTAGGGGCATTGACGAGATGGTTAATTTTCCCGTTCCCCGCACCTATCCATGCGGGAGGTGGGGTAACCCGTCTGCTGTTCGGGATGTGGGGATGGACCTCATCTGTCCGCCCCCACCCAATTCAATTATTTGGGTCCCAAATGACCTAAAATCTGTTTTTGAACCTAAATTTTAATTAAAAAATAATATATTTAAAAAATTTAAAAAAATTATATAGATAGAACTAGTAATTATATACAAAGCTTCAACTATTACTATTAAGTATTAACTAATAATCATCACTAAAACACTAAACTATTACAAATTTACAATTATACAAATTAAGAGAACTAATAAACTATTACAATATTTCAAACTCATCTAAAAATAGTAAATATTACAAACTTTACTATTAAATATTATAGCAACATTACAATTAATTGTTGTAATCAATCAATACTGTTTTAAATTTTATAATCAATTTAAATTAGTACTGTTGGGTTTTTTTTTTTTTTTTTAACATCTTCACCGAACACTTATCTATTTAATTTAATTTTTGTTCTGATCTGTTTTCTTTTACTTTCATTTCATTTCTTATTCCACATTCTATTAAGAAAAAGATATTAAAGACATAATCACTAAATAAGGTACTATATTTTGTCGGTTTCATAAATAAATTTATTTAATATATTATTTTGTTTTTTTTATTATTTATCAAAATATCATATTGTTTTTTATTATATCCTATTATAATCACAACCCACCAATATCTAAAATGGTTGCTTATAGTTCTCCAATTGTGTCACGCCTTTCACCACAACATTTCAGTCTATTTATAGTTCTGATATAACACATTTTTTAAATTTAGCATCTTACTTTTAATTGTAAGTTAAGGTAAGCTTACATGTAGAAGTTTTAAAATTATAGGAAGAATGAAATTTTGAAATTTAGACATAATGTTTTTCACATTACTTTACATATATAACAATATTTTAAGTAAGGGATATTTTTATAATATATTTTATAAAATAATATTATTTTATAAAAATATTCTCATTTTATAAAATTATTGAAAAATGTGTTATAGATATATCATTACTCCAAAAAGTTGACTTCATCACTGCCTCGCATCTTCCTTTATTTTTAATTTAATGAAATTTTCTTATAAAAATCTGTAAAGTTGCTCGTTGGCTTGCAAGTCTTCTGTACTGTGTCCCATTAAATGGACTCATTACTAGTAGGCCACCATGACATTTAATTTAGTTCTTTTACGTCTTGCGTTGATTTGAACACAGTGCTACCTGCCCCCTACAGGGCGGGGCCACCCCTTCTCCACCCCCTGCCCAACTCCCGCTTGGGTAGGGATGAAAAATTTTTTCCCGTACCCCGCACCTATCCATGCGGGGGGGTGTGGTACCCCGTCCGCTGCCCAGGGTGTAGGGGTGAACCTCCATCTATCCGCCCCCCACCCCAGGCTTTTGGTCCAATTCAAATATCTGGGCCCAAAATGATCTAAAATATGTTTTTGGGCCCAGAATTTAACTAAAAAAATAAATATATTTAAAAAATAAAAACAAAAAATAAATTATATATATAACTGTTAACTATATACTAAGTTTCAACTAATACTATTAAGTATTAACTAATAATCATTGATTCATCACTAAGGCACTAAGTTATTACATATTTACAATTATACAAATTAAGAGAACTAATAAACTATTACAATATTACAAACTCATATAAAAATAGTAAATATTACAAATTTTACTATTAACTATTTTAGCAAAATTATAATTAATTGTAAATTAACAAAATCATAATATTTCAAATTTGATCAGTTTGGGGTGGCAGTGAGTTCACTGAGACTGAGTTGTGTCAACTGTTGTGAGATTGATAATCGAGATCATAAAAATTATAAACCTGCAATATTAATAAGTTAAAAATAAAACAAATTAGAATTATAAAGTTATAAACATGAAACCAAAATTTAAAATACAAACTATTAAAAGTACTAACCAAGATAAGATTGGGCCATTGGAATGAATATGAGCATAGATCATTGGATCATTAGGATTAGGATTTGTCATATGTGTATTGAGAATATAACAGCTAAAATACATACAAGCAAAATAATTAGATACTAAATTATATAAAATTATAAATGTAAAAAATAATTATAGGACAAATTATGCAAACCATGGCAATGGTGGATCCAATACACACAAAGTCGTACTGTATCGGAGGTAGCCGTAGACGTCGTCTCATGTATTACTATAACAATTAAATTTGAAATTAATACTGATTAAATGAAAAAAAAAATTCAAATAAGAAAATGAAATTCAAATCTCACGATTACCAGATCCAGGTTGATCACTACCCTTCTCGACGTCGGTCTCCTCATAGTCAAGAACATCCGGAATATGAATTAGAATCCCCGTGGTCTAATTCTGCATACAAATCAAAGCCTCCAAAGCGGTAGGAGCTAATGAACTCCGAAATGAATCCAATATGGACTAGGAGTCTCCTACACCCATCGGGATCATACTTAGTATACCCCTTCAACGTTGCACCCCCACTATTCCCATCCACCATTTTTTTAAGTCCAATTTTTAGCCTAGATTGGCTCTTATCTTGTAATGATCTTAATATTAGACTATTTTTGCATTGCTCTTCTAAGTGTACTTTTAATTGTGAGGTACCATATTTCCTATAGAGGCATCCAAAAATTTTTCCACAGTAGTTACACTTGGCTTGGGGGTTATTGGGGTCACAACTCTCTATTTTGGTGAAATGAGACCAAACTATAGAAACAGATTTCTTGCTAGGCTTGGGGCGGGACAAGGTTCCACAGGAGTAGGTGTTGGGCCAAAAGTAGGATTAGGAGTAGTGGTAGGGGTACCCTGGGCCTAGAAAGGGGATCTCGCACTAGAATCTGTCGAATCCATGAACTCAAGTAAGCAACAAATCTGAAATTATAACAAACATAGCAACATGCTAAACAATTAATATCCATGTATTAACAATTTGACAAAAATGAAAAAGTGATAATTTTGAATTGCAAAATGAAATTAACCAAAAAGAATAAAAAAAATCAACAAACAAAAAATAGTTAGAAGCTTTTGCTAATACTTTTGAGTTACAATAATTTATTCCAAAATTTCAAATTAATTCATTTACAGAAGTTTGTATCACAACCACTACCCCCTTACAATTCTTATTCAAGCATAATGCAAAATTTACCATCCAGAAACATAAACAAAAAAATACTATCGTTTTCAAAAATTATTGTTCCAATTGAACTCAAAAGACTTAAAACGTTTTGAACAAAATATATATTGTGTATCTTATACGAAATATTACGTATATTAACTAGCATTTGATCCATATATATATATATAGAGCAGATTTGTGATAAAAAAAAAATAATTCAAACATGAAAAGTTTTACTCTTTTAGTGTCCTATAACTAAGGATGAGACTTAGAGTTTTGAATGCAATTGATATCGAGTAGGCAATATATATATATAAGGCCCAACTTGTATGGTTAATCCTTTTTTTTTTAAGTAAAGTTTTCAACTTTAATCCAAATATCTTTAGGATGTTTAATTCAAATTAATTTAGATTTTAATATTATTTTATTTTAAAAATTGAAAAAGTTCATTGTTTTTTATATTTACCATTATTTTGAAATTTTGTAAAGATTAGATGAAAACTATGATAGATAAAATGAAAAATATTTGTATTTCAATAATATTTGAATGTTGAGATGAGATGAGACCAACTCACTATCTAAACAGGACTTAAGCTTCATTTGGACAGTAAGAGTATCTCAGTTGATCTGTAAATAGTAATGAAAATAGTAGTGTGTAATTTGTGAATAATAGTAAATAGTTAATTTGTAAATAGTTTTGAAGTAATATAAGAATATCTTATTACAAATGTGTTCCCAAACAGACCCTAACAATGCCAAAGCTTAAACATCTCCAAATAAATTTAGGCTCAGTTCGTTAGCTTTAAACTTGAAAAACATTGTGTTATTAATTTTTTATGGTATTTTTTTTAAACTTTGAAAATGGTAATATCTTAAATTTTTAAAGACGGAAAAAAGTGACTTTCCATTGCTTTAAATCATGTTGTTTGAATTCATATAAATATAATATGAATTTAAGAAATTTGGTCATTTGTAGCGCTCCAAATCGTCGCAAATACCCCTAATAATCGCTACATTTGTTGATTTGCTGCGATTTTTAATTCGTTACATTTTCAACAAAATAAAGCCTTCACTTTTGATCAATTTCACCGACAGGCAAAAATCGTCGTAACAATAAAGCCTTCACTTTTCCAACGATTTTTGTCCTTTGCAAATGTCCCAAAAACAATGAAAATGGGGTTTCCGTTTACAATTAAATCATTGAAAAAAGTCAATTGAGGCGATATACATTATCGCAAAAGGTTAATAAATTGCCAAAAATGGTTAGATCTTTTTTTCCAACGATTATAAATTATCATTGCTATTATGTATTCTCAGCAAGTAATTGTCACCGACATAGACACCGCAAATAAGTTTAATGGACGAAAAAAATATTTCCGCGAATTTTATTCGTCGGAAAAGGTTTTTCACAAAATAAAAAAATACAGAAAAACAGAATATATAAATTACTTGAACTTCCCAACTCACACCCAAAAAGCTAGTCGCTCACAATTTCTAACTCTACCACACCCAAGTACTCAGTTATAACACTGTCATGTATCATTCTCCTCATTGTAGATCTACATGTGGTTACACTATAATGTGTCTCATATGAGAATATCTATAACAACCTGAACAAGAAATTTACCATTGCTATATACTAACAGTACTTACCAAACACCCTATATGGACATATATTAACTTAGAAATTGCAAACATAAAGGAAAAAGATGGAACTTTGATTATCTACTCCAGTGAACAACTAAGGCAGGTTTGGGGCACAAGACCAAATACAAAATTCTCATCTTATCTCATCTCATCATTACACATTTTTCAAATCTCCATACAAAATATAATAAACAATTCAACTTTTTCAAATCCTAATATACATTTTTCAAATCTCAAAACAATAATAATATTAAAACATAATATTTTAAACTTTAAAACAAAACACAAAATTCTCATCTCACCCCCCAAACCTCCCCTAATATTCCCATCAACAAATCTATAGGGCACCATTTTCTGCATAATTCAATAAATTATGGACATTCATTCATCAAAACTCAATTGGGAATACACATAGTTATATATACACTAGGGTGGTGCATTAAAGGGCATGGACCTAATACTTCCTGTGACCACATTCCCATTGCATATTTATTACTATTACTAATCCATGTGTGGGATTCCCATTGTAAACTGGTAACATATATATAGGAATTTGATGACTTGTCTACTTTGACGAACATGCATCTAGGATCCACATCAACAAGACTATGTGCAATCATCTTCTTTTTTTTTTTTTTTTTCCAATTTAATAAAGGACATTCATTCATTCAAATGTTGAAGATTCACATAATATGTAGTTATATATACACTTTTGCATTAATGCAGAGCAAGTACTGACTTTGATATATCAAGTTTTTTTGCAATAGAATATCCCAACAGATTTTTGCACTTCTCATAGAGTCAAATAACAATACCTCTATTGAAGTAGACAGATGCTAGGCAGCTATAATTCGAACACAATCTGGCAGGGGTGGGTGGTACTCCATTTAATACCACTGCAACCATGTCCTTATATACAAGTGTGTTATTTTCAAGAAGTCATTGGCATGCAAACATCAATTTGCCAATGGTAGATAAAGTGCCTCAGTATACAAAATATGTTATAGAAAAATCGCATTATCCTACCATTCAGACCCGTAATAACAAATATCACTTAATTGCCTTACTAGGTGATGTTCACTTATTAAGGAGAATATAATGCATATATGACTTTATCCATTGAATATAAATCAACTAATATATGGTAATTGACGCATGCAGTTTCAAATTAATGCAACAAGTTTACATGACTAAAGCAAAGCTATTACTCCAGTTTATACATTAACAATTTTGGGGAGGTCCTTACTATTTAACATCTGTATTTATTTACTTCTATACTGGGGTTACTTGAATCATTTCTCAATCCGACCTTTTGGTTATGATCATTGTTTCTTATATGCTTGTCTAAAGGGAGCACAAAAGCCCAACCAGCTTACTCTAGGCCTTAATTAACTTTGATTGTGTAATCTGATCTACAAGCTAAATATATATATGTACACATACTTGTGGTTTGAAGTGGCAGGATTTAATTGCAAAAAATTCTTGCACATGTGTAGACTAAAATATGTTATGTTAAACTACTGTGCAACACCAAGTTAACCCTAACCAGAAATTCATAACTTTGAGACCCCTACACATTCCAGGCACTTATTGCGAATGGAGATAGCAAAATTAGATCAGAGGAAAGACAGAGAAATGAGAAACTTTTTTAAAACAAACTTACAGTAATTTCAAATTAATGCATACTATGGGCCTATTCTCATTAAGTGACACTAATAAAGATGGATAAAAACCATAATTCTAGGACAGAACTTGTAATTAAGTGGGTTGTTAGGATACCAATACCATTGGATCATCATTTATGATCTTCGTTATTATTTGTTGATAACTGAGCTTTCTAAGCTTCCCATTATACAAACAAAACTTAGTTTCACAATAAGATGTCCATGGTAGCCATTAAATTCCAAGCAACGAAAGAAAATTTCTAATCAAACATTTAGCAGAAAGCCACAGCAATGCGATGTCAATAAACAAATCCAAAGTCTAAAAGCAAAAAAATGAGCCTCAAATCCACTGGTCTAGTTAGTAGTTTGGGTCGTGGGGTATTGTTCTTATTGTTGGATGTTTTTGGGTTTTTGTTGAAATGGGTGTTTGGGTGGGTTTATTGTTGCTTTGTTCTTCAAGACTTTTCTCGGTTTACCTCCGCATAAGTGAGGCCTAATAAAAGTGGGAGGGGATCACTCATGGACCTCTCTTATTATAAAAAAATAATAAAATAAAAATATTGAGAAATCCGGTCAGTGCAAAAACACGCTAAAAGCAGAGTTAAACTAAACCCCAAGGCGGAGCCAATACATGTACCCATTAATCAGCGTTAGATCTCCAGATGACGGGAACAGAGAGGAAAAACCAAGAAATGGAATAAAGAAATGAAGAGAAACAGAGAGAAAAAACAAAGTTTCGTTGGGAAAAAAGGGGGAAACCTAGGTAGCAGAAAGAAACCTAGGTTTCCTTCCTCACATGAATCTGAGATATAAATCCTAGACTCTTAATTAACGAAAACTTTGAGGAAGGAATTTAAGCCTCAGTCACACTCTAGATTCGATTCAGAAAGCCCAGGAAAATTTTCCTTCCGGCATTACAAAGTTTGGAGAGAGAGAGAGTGGTTGCGATTACCTCCCAGTGCTGCCGATTGGAAATGCAACGCCCGAGTCCAGTTCTGTAGTGCGGGTGAAGAGGAGAAGAGGAAGAGTTAAGAGTGAAGAAGAAATGCTATGCTCGAGGAAATGCCATGTGATTACCTCTCTTGGTTGTGAGGCAACGTAATGGGGTGGGTTAGTTTGCACTTTGCAGGGTGAGAGGAAGAAGTTGGGGAAGAAGTAGCCGGGGGGGGGGCGTTTCGTTCATTTTGGCGCATGAGTGAGATTTGCTTTTAAAAACCAACAATTCCATCGGGCCATCAAAATCTTCGCAACAAGTTTTTTAATATTGCTACGAATTTGCTTTGGTATCGATGCAAATAAGCATTAATTGGCCGCAAATTTATTTACAGGTCTTTTGTGATGCCAATATGGTGTTTACGACGAAATGTTTTGCCACAAAAATTATGTATTGTGGTGATTTCGTATTCGACAAAAAGAAAATGCCACTACAGTAAAAAAGTAAACAGTAAATTCTCCCTTGACATTTTCTAACTTCGTGCTGGAATTCAGCAACAAAATGAAAATCACCGCAAATAAACACTACTTGCAAAAAGTGAACAATGAATTCTACCCTGGCATTTCCCAACTTCAGCTGGAATTTAGCAACGAAATGGAAATCACTGCAAATAAGCACTATTTGCGGCAATTTTTTTTGCGGCAATTTTTTTTGCGACAATCTTAAAATCGTTAGAAATGACCTATTTTCTTGTAGCGAATCACTGTTATGGATATCATCTACTAGCTAGTACTAGCTAGTATGTTGAGACTTGTGATAAATAAACGATACTTCAACATTCAATTATCATCATTCAACTTAACTTGATCGACCGAGTATAGGTCAAGTCGTCTCTCTCTAGAATGGAAGGACCGCATGAAGCAAATCTCCCCCCACTTTGAAATTTTCCCAGACATATCATTAATATATGGGACAGGTACAAGAATTGCAAGCTCACCAATTTGTGAAATAATGTATGGAACAATTCCCTTGAAAGCTATTTCGTAGTGACAATGAGAGAGATTTCAAGTCCTTGATGATCGGTCATCCATCACTCCAACGCATGCATGGGAAATTTGTGACAAAGTGGTTTTGGCTGTACGCTTTTTTTTCTCTTTTGAGTGTGTAGATAAACTGAAGCCGACTGGCCAACACATTCTTTCGCCAATACCAGCATCATGTGGAACCATGCATGTTTTCAAATACCAAGACCGCGTGAGCTTGACATGGATTGCCGTGCACTAATTTGTAAATAATAGTGAAAATAGTAGAGAGTAGTTTATGAATAATAGTGAATAGTTAATTTGTAAATTGTAATAAAATAATCTGAAAATATTTGATTGCAATTGTATTTTCAAACATACCCTAACAATACCTATGCTTAGCTTGACATAAGAATGCCGTGCACTAGGGGCTAGAAATATTAAGATATTCCAATGAAAAGTCATTCATGTTGTTTATTAATTGGGCATGTACTCTAGCACCCAAGTGTCCAAAGTCGGGAGTACCATTGGAATCAGTATCAATGAATGTGATCAAATGGATATGACAAAGTTAATGCATTATATATTACTTTTCAGTAATGATACAATGTGATACAATCTTGTTATAATATTTATATATACAATCCATAAATATTTTAAAATGAGAATATTTATATAAGTTATTTTATTAAATTTTTTTTCATTTAAAATATAATTGTGTAAAGGTTATTTTTCGTTGCAAATTGAGGTTATTTTAATTCAAGCTTTGAATATTCTTGTTTAGTTATTTTTTTATGCAATGATTAGGATTTTGCATTTTCTAATAAGATTCTCAAAGTTTTGAGATTTCTGTAGCATTACTTTAGAATATTAGACAATATGTAGTTCACAGAACTGAATATTAGTACTCATAAGTAATAAGAATTTCAACATTAAATATAGTGTGGACCACATAGTACTATATCTACTGCCACATTTTCTTGTCCTGAATACATTTTTTTAAATACATATGTACAGAAATCTAAATAATTATACAAGATATGATATATAGACTTTCATCTTATTTTTATCGGGTTGTATTAATGTAGAACTGTCTATCAACCATTAGATCAACTCTTTTTTTAGGAATAATAAATTCAGTTATTGATTGATAACGCTACATGTTCGTTATCATCCTCTCACTTGCATATGCTTGGAAGATAAATGAACCAAATAAAAAGGTCAATCTCACTTGGCCCAAAATCTAGCAATGCCCAGCCCAAGTCCAAGACCAACATAAGTGGATAATTTGTAAGCTTCCAAGTTATTGAACATCTAGCATATAAAAAAGTACTTGAACTTTAAGGAATAAAGGATGCTTTTATTTATTTATTTATTTATTATTATTGTTAGCTTCTTCCAGTTCAATTTAGTCACAAATATGCTAATTCTACTTTCCTTTAATACATTTTACTCTAGAGGAATTATCAAGTATATATATATATATATATATATATATATATATGAAGGATAGTCCATGCTCAAAATAGAATTTGATGATTCAGGTATTATCTAGTCCCAGACCTGCACGTTTTGTAGAAATAGTTGCAATCAACTCTACTAATTTAATCTTAATTATAAAATGAAACAACTTATTATAAATCAACTCTTTGTACGAAACTTTTTAACTTAAAGAAAACACAATGTTTCCGAGTGCAAGGCTAGGTGGGAGATTGGCTCAACCATGTTAGTTACAAGCACATAGCTCGTCTTTGGAGAGAAATATGCACGAGATAAGCTCGACCGTATAGAGTACAAGGCTATGCGGGAAATAGGCTCGACCGCGTAAAGCATGAGTATTGAGCTCGACTTAGCGAGATAAGCAGGAGGTTTGGTTGAAAGCGTTAGGTGTAAACACGGAGCTCGTCTTTGGCGGGAGATAGGCTCAACTGCGTAAGGTATGAGAGTGGAGCTCGACTTGTAGCGCGAAGGTCTGGCAGCCAAGTGACCTACCCGTCTGTTCGGTGCTGGGGGGAGCAGTCCTTAACCTTTTCCGCTTGTTGATTCGTTCTTGAACATAACTAGAATGAAGTGATTGTGGCTCGAGTGCTAAACACTCAGCGTTTACTGAAGCAGATACCATCCCAGGATTAATATCGGGCAGCCAAAGGACTTGACACACGCTACGCCGTGAGAGAGGTTGGGCAGTCTAGAGACTAAACCTGCTTCTTTGAGCCTCATGAGGAGGTAAGTAGTAGACGCTTGACCGTGCCACAAAAGCTAAACCAGTTAGCATTGATAATTCTCAATCACAAGTGTTGAATTTCCAAACATGAATAGTCTTACATGGGTGTGGTGAGTGTCTGAGACAGCGGTTATGGTGTGATGGTAAATGCTCAGTGTTTGCTGGAGGAGATGTCTTCCTGGGAATAACGTCGGGCAATCGAAAGACTGAACCCGCACTCCGCCGTGAGAGAGGTTGGGTAGCCTTGAGATTAAACCCACCTTTTTGAGTCTCATGTGGAGGTAAGTAGAAGATGCTTGACCGTGCTGCAAAAGCCAAACCGATTAACGTAAATAATTCCCAATCACAAGTGTGGAATTTGCAAACCTGAATAGCCTTGCTGGAGTGTGGTGAGGGTCTAAGATAGCAGTTATGGCACGATTATAAATGCTCGATGTTTGCTAGAGGAGATGTCCCAGGAGTGATGTCAAGTAGTCATTAGACTAGACTTGCACTTCGCCGTGAGAGAGGTTGAGCTGCCAGGAGACTAAACTCGCCTCTTTGAGCCTCATAGGGAGGTAAGTAGTATGCTGAGAAGTTGGACCTGCACTTCGCCGTGGTGGAGGACGAGGTAAGTAGTCGGGCAGCCGAGAGGTTGGACATGCACTCTGCTATGCAAGAGGTCTAACAACCTAGAGAATAAACTCACCTCTTTGAGCCACACATGGAGTAAGTAGTCGAGCAATTTAGGACTGGTCCCACACCTGCCTGTTGGTGCCACAAGGAAGGAAAGTGTCGGGAAGGCTGAAGTTGGACCCGCACTTTACCGTGACGAAGGTTGGGGTAAGTAGTTGGGTAGCCAGGAGGCTAGACCTACACTCCATCATAAGAGAGGTCAAGCAGCCTGTAGACTAGACTCGACTCTTCGAACCTCATGGGGAGGTAAGCAGTCAGACAGTTTGTGATTTTACTCGCATCCTCCTGTTGACGTCACAGGGAAGGTAAGTGTTGGGCAGATTGGAACTGGACCCACACTTCACCGTTACGAAGGTCAGGGTAGGTAGTCGAACAACCGAGAGGCTGGACCCACACTCCTCCACGAGAGAGGTTGAGCAGCCTGTAGACTAGACTCGGCTCTTTGAATTTCATAGGGGGGTAAGTAGTCGGGCAATTTGTGACTGAAACCGCACCCGTCTGTTAACGGCATAGTGAAGGTAAGTGTCCGGCAGGCTGGAGCTAGACCCACACCTCACCGTGAGGGAGGTAGGGCATCCGAGGGGGCTGGACATGCCTATTAATTACGATAGGGTGGGTAAGTACTCGAGGCGCTTGTCCAAGTGCATGTCAGTGCCAAACAGTTTATTCCGGTGGAGAAATATTGAGACGTTTGAGCGGTATCCTAATAGGGTTGTGTAGCTGGTGTTTCGCACTACAGGAATTAATTATATTTATAAAATGAAATCCACATAAGTTTTGAGGGAGACAAGCCACGATGTTTTAGCCACTCTAGCTAATTTTTTCTTGACAGAAATTGCTTGTAGTTGGTTGTTGTTTCTTTTCTTTCATGCTCTTATTCTCTCTCTCTCTCTCTCTCTTCTTTCTTTTTTTTTTTAAATAACTTGTCCAATGAACGTTGCACAGCTGTGACTGTCGGGACGTGTGACCATCGCTGCATCCCTCTTGGTCGGGTAACTTCATGGGTGGGTAGTCTTGATAGTGATGCTGAGGGTCTTCGTGTCTATTCCTCGTCACTGTGGAGTAGCTGTCAGAGGACTACTCAGGCCGATGAGGTTATGTTCGATCAATGAGTGAGAAGTTGTGAGTCCAACGAAATGGTAGCCGAGATGTACATCGGCAAGATGCTTTGGGCAATGCGTTGGAGGCCAAGATGTGTATGTCCGAGATGTATGTAGGCTTTTGTGACTCAGATGTGTGCATGGCCTAGATGGGGTGGTCATCTTTGTGCATGGCCGAGATGGGTTGATGCCTGCTGGTACGTTGCTGGACAGCTTCTGCCCAAGATGTTTGTGGCTGTGAGAGGAGGCGCTGAATAACTTGGCCGAGTTGCTGTCGATGGCCGAGATGTAAGTGGTGGTCGTGCATGTGATGGCTGGGATGTTGCGGCCGGGATGCGTACATGCGACATGCAAGGTTGCATTGGCTGAGATGCATGGACGTCTTTGTAGGCGTGGTGCAAGACCCCCTAGGAGACCACCTAGGAAGAGATAGGTGACGCTGGCAATCCACGTGGTGGCTGTCGGCGCCCCTACCATGACACATTGGGACCAAGCTGAGTATCCTCGACCAGGTGCACTCCCTTACATGTGTTGCCCTAGATGAGGCTGCTGCTGGTTGGGGGTGCTCAAGGAGCACCCCAAAGGAGGCAAACAGCGCTGGTGGTCCACTAGGTTTTCTTCGGCTGCCCTATCGTGCCACAACAGGGTTGGGTCAAGGCGTTTCGACCACCACATGTGGCTTGTAGGGTGAACGCTAGCTCC